>NW_007233059.1:198103-207622 GCF_000164805.1 Carlito syrichta
CCCTTCTGGGTTCTGCCCAGCCTGAGAGGCCCTCTCTGGCCTGGAGCCTGTCTGTGCCTTCAGCAGCTGCTGAGCCGTCATCAATGCTGAGCAAAAAGATGCCCACTGCTCCTGTCTGGCGCGGAGGTCTTGGTGAAGGAGCTTCAGTTGGTGACTAAGGCTTGCTGCGTACTCGCCCGCCAGGTGTCCCCTCCGCCTGGCTTCCTCCTCTGCGGCCCTGGCAGCTGCCTCAGCAGCCTGGGTCAGAGAGACAACCCTGCCTGCTTACCTGCAGGGGCCACAGCTGCCAGGGATAGCAGACTTGGCGACTGGACGTGGGGTCTTTGGGCACCCAATTTCCCCTGGGAACCCCACAGTATTCCGGACAGGCAGTAGTGGCAAGGGGGGTGGGGGGATTTCCAGGGATGGTGGTGGGGATTGTAGCTAAAACCCTGGGGCCAGGGAGGTGGAACAGGTGAGAGAGGTGCTAGGGAGGGAACTGGGCTTCCCTGAGGGGAGGAAGCAACATGCAGGCACACAGAGCACATGGGAAGGTGTGAACAAAGCCCAACCTGTTCCTGCTGGTCAGAGGAGGCTGAGATGCAGTGCTTAGCACCCCACAGCCGCCGGAGAGAACGAGCTTCATTCAGAAGCTTGAGGTAGAGGAGTTTGAGCTGCCAGAGAGAGTGGATTTGGCCTTGAACTCTGTTCCCAGAGCCCAGCCTTTCGCTGCTGTGATCGCAGCGCCCCCTGCTGCCAGTGGTTGGAGAGACTCCGGAGAGCCAACCAGAACCTCCAAGACACTTGGAAGGAGTGAATGAAGACCCGCCCAGGCCAGCCCCCACACGTCCCACATTCTGCTGAGAAACCCCTGGCCCAGTCCCACACTTGGGCTTCTAGTGTGTGCTCTTTGCTTTCAATGCCTGTCACTGGCATGAATTTGCTCACCCCGTCGAGCTACCAAGGACCGGGGATTGAGCTCTAAGAGGACACTCCAGAGGTGGCCTTGGTGGGTTCCCTATCATTGGTCTGCAGCCCTGGGTTTCGATCCTAAATTTAATCTGATGTCTTCTATGTGCTCTGCCCTTATACTTTCCTTTGTTCTGATTCCTTAAGGAATCAATAGACCGAGGATTTCTTGAGGCTCTATGTCCCATAAGCAGCCCTCCTGGAGATGAATCTGTTTCAGCCCCGTTTGTTTCTCCAACATTGCCTGGACTTGCCACTTACTTCCTCCTTGGTCTGACTGAGCTTCGCCGTCACAGACAGAGACTGCCTGAGCAGGATCCCGAAGAAGGCTTCTGTGTCAAACCACTCCAAGTCTACCTGCTCTTCAGCTTCCCAGCTCCCACCTGCAGGGGATGGGGAGAAGGATTTTTCTCCTGAAATGCAAACATGAGCTTCCAGGCCAGATGCGGTGGCTCACGCATATAATCCCAGCACTTTAAGAGGCTGAAGTGAGAGTATTGCTTGAGCCCAGAAGTTGGAGATCAGCCTGGGCAAGACTTTGTCTCTACAAAAAAAACCTAAACAATTAACCGGGCATGGTGGTGTGCATCTGTAGTCCCAGCTACCCAGGAGGCTGAGGCAGAAGGATTGCCTGAGCTCAGGAAATTGAGGCTGTGGTGAGACAGGATCGCACCACTGTACTCCAGCCTAGGTTGCAGAGGGAGACTCTAACTCAAAAATAAATACATAGATAAAAGGACTGCAAATACGAATTTCCCTACAGATCTCCAATGCATCTCCTTCCTGCAGCTTCTCAACAGTCTAGACACAATTTTTTTTAAAGCAGGATTTATTAAGAGGACAGAAAAGCTCCCACAATGGGAAGGGACCCGAGGGGGTTGCCCTAGACACAATCTTGCTACTAAAAGCGTGGTTCTTGGGTGAGCAGCATCAGCACTGCCAAGGAACATTCTAGAAATGCAGAATCTCAGGCCTCATCCCAGACCTATTGAACCAGAAGACCCCAGGCAACTCATATGTGCCTTAAAGTTCTGAAGCACAAACTAATTCCAGTGGTGCTATCTGGGGACCATACTTCGAGTAGCAAGGGTAAAAGGTGAAATGCTCAGCATGACATGTAGCACCCTCTGCAACTTATTCTTCTAGATAGTACTGGTCACTGCTCGAGTTGAGCACTTTGCAAGTGGCTCTATGACTTTTCTTGTGGAAAGTGTCTAGATGTCTCTTCCCCCCTCTGTACTGTGTACTCCTGTCTGGCAGTGTCTGACATACAGTAGACAATCAGTATTGACTGAGAAAAGGAGTGAATGGAGAGGAACCAAGCAATGGATAATATGGGAAGGTGACAAAAAGAAGCAGGAGCTGGTCAGGTGGGTTTGGAGGAACCTCTGGGATGCTAACCCAGCACGTCACTCACCCAGAACTCCATCAGAGTCTTGGGGCGATCGACCTCTCTTCACTGACATCACCCCGGTTCTTGGGGACACGTAGGCATCAAGGTTGTATCCTTGCTGATGTCTCCTGAAGGTGGGGTCGGGAGCAGCCTTCCGAGCCCAGCTCAGGCTGTGACACTGAATCTACAGGGGATATAATGGTGGGGGGATGGGAAGAAAAGGGGAGCGGAAGGAGAGGCATCTTTCCTGAAGGCTCTGAAACGCTGTTGGCTGTGGTCAGAGAGAACTTTATCCACTCGTGCTTGGATAGTTCTAGTGGCTTAGTTCTCTGGGTCCTGTCTCTATTCTTACCCTAGAGTAAAAATAAAAGTCTGACCAGGTTTCTCACTTGTTTTAAACTCTTATCCCCTGACTAGAGGATAAAGTCCAAATGCCTTAGCAACGCCCCTGAAAACATCCACGATTCAGTCTCTTGTCCAGTTCCAGTCTCCTTCTTGTCCTCACACCTAATGACATTTGGGCCCCTGAGCAGATGAGTCTGTTTTGTGCCTACGTGCTTGGGCTCATAATACCCCCTTTCTCATGTCCACCCTCCTCCCATGTATACCCTTCCTCCAGCTCCCAAGCCCTTTGTTAGTAGGAGACCACATTCTTCTTTTATTTCAAGCCTGTCAGGGATCTCCTGTTCCTGAAAGTCTGTCCTGACCCCCAGAGAGGACAGTTAACAGCCAACACCCATCTTTGTGTGACGGGTGCCCTGGACACACTTTAGCGTAGCTCCATAATATTTGCTGACATATATTTGCTTCCTTGTCTCTATTCTCCCTACTAAACTTTGAGCCCTGGAGGCCTGAGCCTGCACCTTTGTCACTTCTGCATCTTAGCAACTATTATAACACTTGTGCAAGTGGGATCGGAGGACCCATGCACAGGGCATCGGAGAGGGGGTCTTGCCTTGTGGCTAAGATGTCATTTGTCCAGCCTTACTCACCAGCAGAAGCAGGCAGAGCCCAAGGAGCAGCACAATCCCCCCCAGGATTCCTGGCCAGTCAGGCCTCTTCGGGGGCTTGGGGATCTTGGCGATGCCAGTCTGGATGAGATACCTGGGAGTTGTGAAGGCAAAGGGCCCTTCCCCAAAGCACTGGCCCCCAGGTGGGAGGACACGGATGTACTGGGCAGAGAGAAATCTGTTCAGTCTTTGTCCCACTGTCTGCCAGAGACAGGCCAGAGGACAGAGTGAGACCAGGCCTGTCAACACTAACCAAATAGTGATGGACTGAGATCCTAAATCCCATGTGTGGCACCAACAGGACACCCCGGAGCAGTGGTGGCATATACGGTATGGGTCACATGGATAAAACCATGTGTAGGTGGGCTTAGGACACGTGCCTTCAGGATGAAAGAGAGGTGGGAAGGGGGGACAAGGTGGAGGGCTGGGGGAGACAGCTGGAGGTCCTAAGCCACTCCATGCCATTGAGGTCCCTAAATGCATGCTTGGGTTCCCATCCTCCCAATCCTTCCCTCCATACACATCACATGCTGGGTGGCCGTGAAATGACCCTTGGACTCCCCAGGATCATTTGCTAGGATGGCGAGACCCTGAAAAGTTTTTTTTTTTTTTGAGTTGGAGTCTCACTCTGTCGCCCAGGCTGGAGTGCAGTGGCACACTCACGGCCACCCCAGCATCAACCTGCTGGGCTCAGGCGATCCTCAGCCTTCCAAGTAGCTGGAACTACAGGCACATGCTACCATGCCCGGCTAATTTTTTGATTTATTGTAGCGATGAGGTCTCACCAAGTTGCCCAGACTGGTCTTGAACCCCTAGGCTCAGGCAATCTTCTTGCCTTGGCCTCTCAAAGTGCTGGGATTACAGGCTTGAGCCACCATGCCCGGCTGACCCTGAAAAATTTTGACGGGGGCAACCAGGGCATCTCCTTCCCTGCAGACCTGTCTGGGGTGGTTATGAGGCAGCATTTTTTCAGGGGGGAGGGGAATGGCGGGATAGCACCTCCAATGAGGCAAACTGTTACAGACACACCATCTTCCGATGTTGGTTGCTGCTCAGACGCAAGACATAGACCCCAGGCTGCTGGAACTGCTGCAGGAAGAGGGGGGCACGTTGCCCTAAGAGCGGGGACTCCTCAGCCAGGGCCTGGAAGCGCCCCCAGTCAAATTGCTCCAGTGTGTTATAGAAGTGGCCCCTGGGGAGGAGGAAGGAGGGGGACGTTGCCTTTCTGTATGTGGTCCAGATGGATGGTAAGAGAGCTGGACAGAGGGAAGCCTGTGGCTCAGGACCCTGTGAGCAGAAGCTGGGGTTGATGGGGCAACATTTCCCTATGTGAATTCGGATCCCTCAACTTATAGAAAGTCAGTCCTGCCATGTGCAGATCAGGACTGGACAGCTTCTGACTGTGTCCATGAACTAGGAAAAACTGTCGCCCCAATCCCTGCAGATTCGGGGGAACCCTGTTTTGTTCTAGGGCTCGACTTCCTGGGCCTGTTGCCTTTCTGAGGTGGCAGCTGGTGTGGGAGTATCGCCTCTCTTGGGCTTCCATGGGGATGGACTGTGACCTCGGGACACTTACAGGTCGTACTCCGGGTAATGCTGACGAGTTGCCAGGAAGGCCAGCGTGTCATTTGTTTGGAGGCAGACCGTGGGGTTGCGAATGCCTGGCTCTGGGAGCAGCGGATCCCCGAGGTGTGTGGAGTTGAGGCTCTGTGTCCACGAAGAGGTCGGACGTCCTTTCCTCGACTTTCCTGGTGAGATTCGAAGAGTGAGGAAGAGCTGCCACTCTTGGGACGGATTTGTGCTGGGGCCGGGGAAGGGTGGAGGAGGGCCAGGAAGGGCCACAGGGAAGCTGCGATGCCCACCTGGATCCTGGTCTGGGAACGTGGGATCCCCGAGGGCCAGGCCGAGGGAGTGCAATAGCTCGTGACTTGGTCTGGTCAGGCCCAGGAAGCCGAGCCCTAGAACAAGACAGGGTTCCCCCTGACCCTGCAGGGATTGGATGACAGTTTCCCCTAGTTCATGGACACACTCAGAAGCTATCCAGTCCTGATTTGCACGTGGCAGGATTGGCTTTCTAAAAGCTGAGAGGTCCGAATTCACGTAGGGGGATATCGTCCCCTCACCCCCAGCTTCGGTTCACGGGGTCCTGAGCCACAGGCCTCCCTCTGTCCAGTTTTCTTACCATCCATCTTGACCACGTACAGAGGGACAGACTTCTGCCCTTGGTCCAAGTTGCAGGGATGGCCCACAGCACGTGGTGAGGAAGGCCTGTCCAGAAGGTAAAAATCCTGGAAACCAGGAGAGCCAATGTCAGGTCTTCCCTCAAGACATGGGGAGTCACACACTCACCCATGGGGGGTGGGGAGAGGCCAGGGCCTTCCTCTCTGGGTATCAAAGGACTGGGTGGGGAGGAGGTGGTGAGAAGCAGTCTAAGAACTCCATAGGACAGGGCAACCTGGAGTCATGACCTCCTGGACCGTTTTCCTACTCTTTAATGAGCACATTGATCTCTGTTTCTTTCTTTTTTTTTTGAGTTGGAGTCTCACTCTGTGACCCAGGCTGCAGTGCAGTGGCACGCTCATGGCCACCGCAGCCTCGACCTGCTGGGCTCCAGCGATCCTTCTGCCTCAGCCTTCCAAGTAGCTGGAACTATAGGTGCACACTACCACACCCAGCTAATTTTTTATTTATTGTAGAGATGAGGTCTTGCCAAGTTGCCCAGGTGGGTCTCGAACCCACGGGCTCAGGCAATCCACTCACCTCAGCCTCCCAAAGCGTGGGATTACAGGCTGAGCCACCGAGCCTGGCCCTTTCTTTCTTTCTTTTCTTTTTTTTTTTTTTGAGTGGAGTCTCACTCTGTGCCCCAGGCTGGAGTGCAGTGACAGGCTCATGGCCACCACAGCTTTGACCTGCTGGGCTTAGGCGATCCTTCTGCCTCAGCCTTCCAAGTAGCCGGAACTACAGGCATGCACTACCATGCCCAGCCGATTTTTTGATTTATTGTAGAGATGAGGTCTCACCATGTTGCCCAGGCTGGTCTCGAACCCGTGGGCTCAAGCAATCCTCTCACCTCAGCCTCCCAAAGTGCTGGGATTATAGGCTTGAGCCACTGCGCCTGGCTGATCTCTATTTCTTTAAGGAGTTTTATAGGATGTAATGACATCAACAAGGGAGCCTTTTCTCTGGCTCTGGAACCTCTGATATGATATGAGTTCCTGAGCAGTGGCCACTGAGTCCTGTGCACAAGCACGCCCTACATACTTGTTAGGCAAAACTGTCACCCCAGTTCTGTTGGGGGGATTTCTGTCCTGCTCTAGGGCTTGGGCCTTTCCTGGGCCTGACCAGACCAGGCTGTGAGCTACTGAGTGACTGCACTCCCACGGCCTGGCCCTCAGGGATCCCAGGTGCCCAGATCAGGGTCCAGGTGAGCATTGCAGCTCCCCTGTTGCCCCTCCTGTCCCTCCTTCACACAGGTGGTGTCTGTCTTCCCATGGAGGTGGAAGTCACAGGCCAGGTCAGCATGGGGTTGGACCTCAGGACACCGTACCTGGCTCCTGTTGCCTTCAGCGATGGAAATCTGTGGGATGCCCTCAGGGCAGCTGAGCCGCAGGACGTGTCTCTGTTCCTCTGGGCACAGAGGGCCGCACATGCCACTTGAGTGTTGTCCCCAGCACAGGCACAGCCCTAGGCTTGGGTCATAGCCATGGGCATCTCCGGGTGTGGCACACACCTGCCAAAAGACTCAAACTCCTTGGAGACACCTTCCTGGGGGAGGTTTCCCCTAATCCTCTCCAGCTTCTAGAAACCACCTGAGAGTGCCTCCATATTTCCGGAGTGGGAGGAAGTGGTGGAATGGGCCTGGTGGCTGGAGGTTGGGCATTTGAACCGGAGGACGTTCAAGAGGGCAGGAGCATAGCCTATGAGTGGCTTCCTACCTCGTGGGCGCAGTGATCCTTCCACTGACTCTTAGTCAGACACAGCCCCTCCTGGTTCCAGGTGGCCCCATCCTTGCAGCTCTTGGGTTCCCACTGGACACAGCCCATGGGCTCTCCAACATCTCGGTGGCCGGGGAGGCAGGGGCACCGACTGTCACTGGGCTGGGGGTGGGGAAGGGAGGGAAGAGTAGGGTTTCGGGTGAATACCTGGCTGTGGTGAGCCACACAGAATCCTTTGGCTGTGACCCTCTCTGAAATGAACCAGAAGACAAGGGCGGGGGTGGGAGGGTAGGCGGCAGCAAACAATAAACCGGTCTGGAGAGGAGGCAGGTCCCAGGGGAAGGTTCCTGGCAGGTGCTGGTAAGGCCCCACTGGTGCTGTTATTTCAGTCAAAAAGACTTGAGCCGTTCAGTACAGGAAGAATTCACATGCACACTTGTTGGCTTTCAGGGAAAGTTCGGGTTGGAAGGGCTTGGGCCAGGGGGTGTTTTGGGAGTGATCATGGTAGAGAACAGCATAACATCTGTCCTCTTCTCCAAGGAGGGTAACCAGATTTAGCAAATAAAAACTCGGGGTGCCCAGTTAAATTTGAATTTCAGACACAAAATGAATACTTTAAAAATTATAGGCCGGGCTTGGTGGCTTAGCCTATAATCCCAGCACTTTGGGAGGCCGAGGTGAGTGAATTGCCTGAGCCTGTGGGTTCGAGACCAGTCCGGGCAATTTGGTGAGACCTTGTCTCTACAATAAAAAAATAAAAAATTAGCCAGGTGTAGTAGTGTGTGCCTGTACTTCCGGCTACTTGGAAGACTGAGGTGGAAGATTCGCCAGTGCCAAGGAGGTCAACGCTGGGGTGGCTGTGAGTGAGCCATTGCACTCCAGCCTGGGTGACAGAGTGAGACTCTGACTCAAAAAAAAAACTATATATATGTGTGTGTGTGTGTGTGTGTGTGCGTGTGTGTGTGTGTGCACGCTTCATGCACTACTAAAAAAATTACCCCTTCTTTATTTGAAATTCAAGTGAAACTCAACTGGGCGCCCTGTGTTTTATCTGGCAAACCCACACCCACGTCACTTGGAAACCTGAGTCAACCCTGATCAGTTTACACCTGAGCTGAACTTGACTTGGGACCAAAACAGTCCTGAAAATGCAGCCTGCCCTTGGGCCCCACTGCCAGAGGACATACCTGGAACACTCGCCCAGGCCCCCGGCAGACACAGGTGTCCTTGCCCTCTTCTGGCTGGGTGGCCTCCGAGCCACAGGGGAAACAGGCTTTCTGGCCAGGCCAGGGGTTGAAGAACCCCGGAGGGCAGAGGTGGCAGAAGGAGATGTTCTGGGAACCCGCACCAGAGAAGAAAGTCCCAGGGGGACAGGGAGCAGGTGGTGAACTGGGGCAGAGCCTACCTGTGGGGGAACAACCATGCAGCTATTAGGGCCAAGACTTAGTTTCCAGGAGCTGTGGGTCCCCTGTGATCCCTCAGGTACCCCAGTGGACCCTGACATCTCCCTTCCCTCACAAGAGGGCTTCTGACCCCTTGACCGACCCAGGTATCTCATAAAGCCAGCATCTGCTCTCAGAGCTGTTTTTGTTTCCACTCCTCAACTTAACCCCCAGCTCTTACCCTCTGGGCAGGCTGGTGGGTCCAACTCCTCTTCCACACAGGGTATCCCTTCCCCGCAGTCTCGCAGATTCTCCCCGCTCAGGCACGTGGCACTCTGGAGGGCAAAGCAGAAGACAGCTGCAGAGGCCCATGTGCCTGGGAGCCCCCCAAAGGGGAGAATCCTCACCTTCTGGGTGGGGGCAAAAGCAACAAGGAGAGAGGTGGACATAGAGGTAGGGGGTGGTGAGGGGCAGACACCAAAAAATGTCTGGGGATGCCGATGGGAGAGGAGCAAAAGGCAGAGGCACAGTGCCAGCAACCCCAGGAGAAAACGACATAAGAGGGCTGGATAGGAGAGGCACGGAGAGATGTGCACACAGGATCTGAATGCAGAGAGAAATGCCTGGGAAGGACAGCCCCTGCCATGCACGGGAGCTCCGGGAAACACTCACTGAATATTTCATGGAGATGGAATCTGAGATACGAATCCTCTGAACAGCTTTGGCCCAGAAAACTTGTGTTCCCACTCTTGTTTTTCTCTCTTCATACTCCTTTTCTTCCCTAGAGAAGGTAGTGGGCTGTGAATATGTGTGTGTGTGTGTGTGTGTGTGTGTGTGTGTGTGTGTGTGTG
>NW_007233059.1:207680-213028 GCF_000164805.1 Carlito syrichta
TTTTTGATTTATTGTAGAGATGAGGTCTCGCCAAGTTGCCCAGGTGGGTCTCGAACCCGCGGGCTCAGGCAATCCACTCACCTCAGCCTCCCAAAGGCGTGGGATTACAGGCTGAGCCACGGAGCCCGGCTTAGAACGGGGCTTAATGAGAGCAAGGCACGTCCCAGCTCCCTCCTTCTGCAAGGCAAAGCCTGTCAGACGTATTTAACCCTCTCTGTGTGCAAAATCTCGCAGGAGAGATGCAAAGGTCATAAAACCCGAGACTCCTGTCTTTGGTGCACGTAAAGCCATGTTTCAGAGACCCACGTGGTTATAGCATTAGGAAGGACCTTGGATGGAGGCCAAGGTGGTTCTTTGCTTTTCTGTGGCTATTGTGAATGGGATTGTGTTTTTTAATGTGGTTCTCAGCCTCCTTGTTGTTGGTGTGTAGAAATGCAACTGTCTTTGGTGCGCTGATTTTGTACCTTGGGATTTCACTGAAGTCACACAAGGGTGGGATCGGCAGATGCTGGACACTGCTAGGGGAGGGAGGGAGGGATGAGGGGGCACATGGCCACACATTGGATACCTGGTCCACTCTTGGGGGAGGGAGGGCCAGCTAGAAGCCCAGACTTCATCTGCATGCAATGCACTTATGCAGTAAATTCCCAGTTGTACCCCACAACTCTAAAATGAAATAAAATTAAAAAGAACCTTAGAGATCATTTTGTTCTCTTCTCCCAATTTATAGAAGAGAAGACTGGGGCCCAGAAAGACTGAGAATTTTAATAAACTCACACAACGAACCAAGAGCTCTTTAATAGGCATACACACACACACAACTGGGAATTGTAAAACAACCAGAGGACCTGAAGAAACAGGTGATGCCAAAGATAAGACCTGCAGCAGGTGGTGGAGAGGAAGGTGCCGTCTTGGCCTTATCACTGATTATCTTTTGATGTGGGATAATCCGTGGACTTATCGCTGGTAACTAAGGGATAATAAGTAATACTACCAAGTTTTCCTTACAGCTCTTGTGAGAATCCAACAAACTGTCGGGCGAGGAAGTGCTTGGAAAGCCATTAAGTGGTAGCAGGAGGACGTGCTGGGTGTGGTGTGGCTGTGAGCAAGGCTCCTGAGATTCTGGGGCTTTCAAGGCCACCCAGCCTGGTAAACCCAACTTACAGCCTGAAAATGGGGCTTCTGACTCCGAGTCTGAATAGCACTGAAGTGGGAGAGCCTTAAGAAAACTTACTGCCTTACTTTGTAATCAGGCCTCGGTTTTGGAAGTAAGAAATGGTGTATCTGCTTTGAATGGTCCCACGTAATTCACCAACTTTTCTTCAGAGTGACCTGGTTGCTTCTAGAAAGATCCACTTGCCCAGGACTCGAGGCATTTCATTTAGTCACTTATTTATTCTTTCATTCCGTGGCTATTTATTGTGCATTGACCATGTGTCTTGCTCTCTTCTGGGGCCAAAATAATGTACTGCAAGCTCAGAAGGGTTGTTGGGTACCGTGTGTAAAGCTGGGGCTGGAAGGGGAATTACAGGGGTGCGGAAGTAAAGACTGCTTGCAGAGGAATATTGGAGGGGGAGGAAATTAAGATCCCTGGGAACCTGTGTTCTGAAAAAAACATAGCTCACTTTAGTGCTGTTCAATCCAAAAAAAAGTGAGAGCCACACATATAATTTTAAATGTTCTAGGAGTGAAGTTACAAAAGTAAAAAGAAACAGGTAAAATTATTGAATCTAATGTGTCTAAAATATTACTTGGACAGGTAATCAATATAAAAATGAATAATGCGGTCTTTAAAAAATTTTTTCATACTTAGTCTTTGAAATTCAGGGTGCAGTTTACACTTACAGCATATCTCAATTTGGACTAGCCCCATTTCAAGTGCTCAATAGCCAGAGGTGGCTGTTGGTTACCATACAAGAGGGGACCCTCTTAAAACCTGAAATTATCTTTTAGAGAGTAGGCTCCATGTAGTACAGGCTTCCCCTGGTAGGTAAGTGTTCTAGGAACCCATTGGCATCTGTGTACCAGCTAGCGTTGTTGTGTGTCACAATTTGAGGAAGAACTTCCCGAGTTGTGACAAACAGATGACTGGTTTTTCCACCATGACATGGCACTTGCTCACAACACTGAGTGTTCAGCAGTTTTTGGCCCAAACCGGCATGACCTTTGCCGTGTCCCACCCTCCCTATTCACCCGATATCATCCCAAGCGACTTTTTTTCCCCCAGATGAAAAAAGCCCTCAAAGGGACATGTTTTAATGATGTGGAAGTGGCGAAACAAAACATGGCAGAAGCACTAAAAGGCATCCAAAGTGACAAGTTCAAAAACTTTTGAGCAGTGGAAAAAGACTCTCGATAGGTGCATTGCATCAAACGGAGAGTGCTTTGAAGGTGACTGAAGTTTAAACGTGAAATGAACACTCATTTTAAAATAAATTATTATGTGTTTTGGGGGGGTCCCCCCGTATTATTTGGCACAGGCTGACCTCCCACAAAGCCACTTGTCAGGGTCCCTGAGTGTCCCTCCGCCCTGCACATCATCTCGCCTTTACCCTTGCTTTTCCAGCAGGTGGCGTTGTGAGCTTGAAGGAAGTGGTGAGCTGGGCGTGTGGAAGCCCAATGGAAGAAGAGGAAATGGGTTTGTGTGTGTGTGTGTGTGTGTGTGTGTGTGTGTGTGTGTGTGTGTGTGTGTGTGTATTAGTATCGTTATATTAATTAATTATTTTGGTGAGAATTAATATTAGCATTCGTGTAATGTTTTGCACTAATTCTAAAACTTTCCTGCCCCTGCCAGTCACTTGGAGGATCTTTTAAAGACAGAGGTTCTGATTCAATTCTGTTGGTGATTTGGGGTGGGGCCTGGGAGTCTGCATTTTCAACAAGCTCTCAGATTAAGCTGATACCATTGGACCATGCTTTCAGTTGTAAAGTTTTGCAAGGAACTTGGATATGTACCACCCTTTTTGGTACTCACGACAACCTTGTGAGTTGGATGGACATGGCGATGAACTTGATTTTATCATATAAGAAATGGAGGCCGGGTGTGGTGGCTCAAGCCTGTAATCCTAGCACTTTGGGAAGCTGAGATGAGAGGATTGCTTGAGCCCATGGGTTCGAGAACAGCCTGGGCAAATTGGCGAGACCTCATCTCTATAATAAATCAAAAAATTAGCCCGGTGTGGTAGCCCGCACCTGTAGTTCCACCTACTTGGAAGGCTGAGGCAGAAGGATCACCGGAGCCCAGCGGGTCGACACTGGGGTGGCCGTGAGTATGCCACTGCACTCCAGCCTAGGTGACGGAGTGAGACTCCAACTCCAACTCCAAAAAAAAAAAAGAAAGAAATGGAGGGGGAAAATGACTTGCCTAAGGTCATACCATTAATAGGTGAGATCCAGGTAGAACCTAGGTATTCTTGCTTCTAAACCTGTTATTTCCATTTCAATGACATGAATTTCCTGGGTAGCACAGGGTAGGTTCATCTCATCAACCTTCCTTCCCCTGTGAGAAGAAGTGAGCTTCCTCTTGCTCTGATATTTGAAGGAAAGTTCTGTAACCTTGTGGTCTCTCTCTCTATCCTTTATCTCTTATAATCATGGCCAGCAGTAGCTCTCTGCATTTTCCTTCCTTCTGTGAAATCAATCTCAACAGTCACTTTTTTTTTTTGAGTTGGAGTCTCACTCTGTCATCCAGACTGGAGTGCAATGGCCCGGTGATCCTTCCGCCTCAGCCTTCCAAGTAGCCGGAATTACAGGCACACGCTACCACGCCCGGCTGATTTTTTTATTTATTGTAGAGACGAGGTCTTGCTGCCCAGATGTGTCTTGAACCTGCGGGCTCAGGCAATCGACTCACCTCAGCCTCCCAAAAGCGCGGGATTACAGGCTGAGCCACCGAGCCCGGCTCAACAGTCACTTTCTATCTGGTGAGTGAGACGGGGAGGTTATACTTGGCTGGTAAGAGAGTCCTGGGGCTTAACTAGAACCAGATTACTGCAGTGAGTGGAAAGGATTCGAGTTGGAAGGTGCAATAGAGGCTAAGTCAGTCAACTCTTTTATTTTGAGGATGAGGAAACTGAGTCCAGTGAGAGGAAGTGACTTGTCCTGGGTCAACACAGGACAAGATGAAAAATTTCCATAAGGATAGCATTTCTAAAAATAGTAAACTGGAAAAGATTGAAATAAAGTTTGGGTTGCTTCTCAGATTGAAGTTTGAATAAAACATTTGATCCTAACTGTTCTCTACTTTGAGATGTCTGGCCTCAGAGGTTTTATCCCGTTGGGGATATTTTGGGCCTAGAATGGGGCAAAAATATTTAATGAATTCCTTTCCTGGGCTCAGTCCTGTGGAAATACAAGGGACGCCTAGGATGCAAATGCACTCTGTCCTCATAGGGCCTCATAGATGACAGATGTGGGCACAATAAGAGATGAACCAAAGTGTGCGATTGTCCACATATGCCGAAAGGGCTCTGGGAATACCTGGACCTTGTTGGCACATGATAGATAGGAGTGGGAGTGTACGATGTGGAAACCCTTGCTGTGAAACCAGCCACAGGTGGGTTGTGCTACGCTTTCTTCCTGCGTGTACTCACAAATTGCATTAACTGCTGGAATCAGAGGAAGGGGCTTATTTTGTTCCAACCCCCTCATTTTTTTTTTCTCTTTTAGTTTTTATTTTCAAATCGTGGGGTACAATTCAGGGTTAGGTATGCAAATATTCATTGTGCAGGTATTCTTGTTGATGAGGTATGCCCCCCCTTCCCCAGGAGGATATCAACTACCGTCAATCCCAGCTAACCACCCTCATCCCCTCCCCGCAGTTTCCCGCTACTTTCAATCCCTTTCCTACAGTACTGCGGTAGCTGTTCAAGGTCCACTTATGAGTGAGAACATGTAAAACTCAACTCCTTGACCCCCCTCCTTTGAAAGATGAGGAAACTGAGCTTCAGAGGAGTTTAGGGGTTTTCATGAGGTCACATGACTGATGGCAGAGTGAGTGCAAGTCTGCAACATCCATCAGTATTTTCTTCATCGTGCAGTACCTCGGTGTAACTAACCCTCGCCTTTCCTATGAGCTCCCAGTCTCTCCTCTCTGCCGCTGTTGCTTCTGCCCCCCAAGGCTTACATTTGAATGTCCTATTTGACAGGGAAGGCTATGGCTGTCAAGAACAAATTTGGTTGACAGTTGATTTGGATAGAGCCTGCCTGCCTCCCCTGCCTCTTCCAGAGGAATCGCCCACTTGGGTTCTGACGCTGCGCTCTCCTACGTTTCTTCTATAGTGTTTTCTTCTTTTTTGTTTTTTGAGTTGGAGTCTCACTCTGTCGCCCAGACTGGAGTGCAGTGGCCG
>NW_007233059.1:213048-255015 GCF_000164805.1 Carlito syrichta
AGGCAATCCACTCACCTCAGTCTCCCAAGGCGCGGGATTACAGGCTGAGCCACCAAGCCTGGCTTCTAGCGTTTTCAACCTCCCTTTTTCCACCCTTCTGTCCTTTGGTGACTTTCCCCAACTTAGAAGGAAAACTCACCTGACTCCATGACCTTTTCTAACTCTTGTTTTCTCTCTCTCTCCCTTTCCCCACCTCCCTTTACCCCTCCACCCCTTCCTTCACACATGCCTTCCTCAGGTGTTGAGGTTTGAGTTTACCCAGTTTGTGGTGCAATTTCGTGGCTGGGATGGGCAGGAACCCTCTCTTGTCTTAGTCACTTATTTTCCCCTTTTATTCTCATTTCCGTTTCTTCATAGACAATCCTTCTAATAAACGGAATGTGTGTTTGCGTGTTGCCCTTTTGATTTGTAGGTAGAGGGGGTGGTGTGGTCCTCCTGTTTCTTCACCCCCCTCCTGGCACTGTTTTGGACTCACCTATGTTGCTAGGTGTTCCTCTAGTTCGAGGCTTCCAGCTGAAGCATAGTACTTCATCCTGCTTTTTGCCTGTGCTAAGGACCACATTTTCTGATAACTGGTGTACATTTATTGCTCCCAGGTCCTTTTCCTGTCTCCCCAGCTCGCTGATTCACCATCTCTCAAAACGACCCTCTCCCAGGGCCCGGTACTGCCCCCCCGGCTGCCACTTAGGTTCTGATTTTACCTGGCTTTACCACTTGTTCTTAGCTTCCGTGATTCTTAAGTCCCCTTGGTCTCTTATTTTTTTCCATCTGTTTTTAGTTATTAAGCTTTTCTTAAAGCATGCCAATATGTTTTTTGATAAACGTATTTTTTAGAATAGTTTCAGACTTACAAAAAATTTGCAAAGACAGTACAGAGTTCTCCTATACCTCATGCCCAGTTTCTCCTGTGATTAACTTCTTACATTAATAGGGTACACTTGTTACAATTAATGAGCCAATACATTGTTAGGAACTAAAACCTTTACTTTGTTCAAATCACCTTAGCTTTGACCTATTGTCTTTTTCTGCCCCAGGGTCATATGTGACATTCAATCATCATGCCTCCTTAGACTTTCCTTGTTTTTGTTGATCTTGACAGCTTTGAAGAGTACTGGTCAGGGATCTTGTAGAATGTTTTTCAGTTAGGATCTCTCTGATGTTTTTCGAATGATGAGACGGGAGTCATGTGCTTTTGAGAGGCAGCCTGTAGAAGTAAAGTGCCATTTTCATCACGTCGTACCAAGGGCACTTACCATCATCATGTTGTATCACTGTTGGTGTTGACCTTGATCACCTGGCTGAGGTAGTGTTTGCTAGGTTTCTTCCACCATAGAATTACTTTTTAATTTTTTCCCACTTCATACCACTCATTGGAAGAAAGTCACTATATGCAGCCCACACTTAAAGAGTGGAGAGTTGTGCTTCACATCCTGGAGGGTGGAACATTTATAGGAGTTAGTGGAAATTCTTCCGCAGGTGAGATCTTTCTTTCTTCCTCCCTCCTTCCCTGGCTCCCTCTCTCCCTCCCTTCCTTCCTCTCTCTCTCTCCTCCTGCTTCTCTCTCTCTCCCTCTCTCTGTCTCTTTCCCGCTCTCTCTCCTTATTTCTTTTGATCATTTATTCATATGGGCTTATGGATATTTTTTTTCTCACGATGACCCAGCACTGGCATTTGGGGGTTCCTTCAGTTGGCTACTGGGCCCTTTTGACATATCCCATGATTGTGAGTTTTTGTTTTTGAGGAGTCTTTACTTTTTTGGCCCTACAAGATACTCATCTTTGTATATTTCCTGTCCCAGTCCCGGAATCGACCACTTTCCCAAGGAGTTCTGGCTCCTTTATTGGAGAATGGTGTTAGGAACCAAGATCTGGGTATTAGGTATGTTCTCTCTCATGTTTCAACTCACTTTTCCTTCCTCTTTCGGTCAACTCTCCTGTCCCCTGCCCATTGATTAAATGAGGGATTCCCAAGAATTAATCACACATTCAAGTCAATTACAAAGAGTCCTCTGTACAAGAACTTTGTGAGATCAAAAGTGAGACACAGTCAAGTGTGAGAAATGGATGGATATAAACAGCCCAAGTGTAGACAGGGACAGAAAAGTCAATCCCTAAGGCATCTCTAACGAATTAGTGACTGACTCAGACTGTGGAATCAGGGAGGTGGTGGTTGTTTTTGAGTCAGGATCTCACTCTGTCATCCAGGCTGGAGGGCAGTGGCACGATCACGGCTCACTACTACCTCGGCCTCCTGGGTTTAGGTGATCCTTCCACTTCAGCCTCTGGAGTAGCTGAGACTACAGACACATGCTACCATATCTGGCTAATTTTTTGATTTTTTTTGTAGAGATGAGGTATCACTCTCTTGCCTTGTATGGTCTCAAACTCCTGGGCTCAAGCAGTCCTCTCACCTCAGCCTCCCAAAGTGAAGGGATTACATGTATGAGACACCACGACTGGCCAAGGGATCTTGGAAGTTTTTGAGCTGGGAGCTGAAAGAAGAAATGCTGTTCATTCTCTATAGCCTGTTCTCAAACTCACAAAATCTCCCTTGACTCTGGCCCCCAATCGGCCGTCCCTCTCTGGCAGGAGCAGCTGCTGTCGATGTTGAGGAGAGCTTCCCTCTTCTCATCAATGCTTTTTTCCTTGCTGTTTGGAATTGTGCAGGCCCCATTCTCTCCCCAGTGCCTAAAAGCCCTGAGAATACCCATGGTACTATGTCATGTCTTAAATTAGGTTATGGATGCTTGTCATTGACATGGGCATCTGTCATTGTATTCCTTATTCCTTTTGGTGTGGCTTACATATTTCATTCTAAAATTTGAAACGTATTTGTGAAAATAATAGAAAAAGACCTGTCTGTGGTTCTGGCCCATGTGACCTTGTGCCCTGGCCATGAGAGCAGGGACGGCCCTGCTAGGTATCTGCCACGCCCAGCCTGGAGCCAGGGAAAGTGCAGCTGGTCTGGGCCAGATGGGTTTGCCGGAGCCTGTCTGACCAGGTGTTGCCTAGGTGTTGAAGTGACTCAGTACCCGAGTGATGTGACAGATAGAAACCTATCCCCTCCTCACTCTCCTTGCCTCTCTCATCTCCATGATCGACCTCTGACTCCTGCAGAGCCTCAGAGCAGTGACATGGTGACACCCCTGTCCTACTGCAGGGGCTTGCCACTGGAGTCATTCTGCAGGGGCTGGGATGGGACTTCAAGCCTGGGGCATTAGCCTCCCTATCTTGTGGCCGCATCTTTGCCTCTGCACTGACCTGACTCAGGCTTCCTTATCTCTCTCATCTAAAGCCAAAACCTGAAAAGGGCAGATCTGGGTCTGGCAGCAACTTAGAAAAACCAAAGGTCCTGCCAGCAGCCAAGGCAGGTGAGAGGCAGTCCAACAGGGGGTCACCTGGGGACGCTGCCCCAGGCCAGGGGTAGGATGTTGGTTTGAATCTCTGGGGAAATAATGAGAGTGATGCCACCCCCTGGTGCATGCAGGCTGGTAACTATGATGTTCTATTTGCAGGCAAGGCTAGAAAACCCTGTCCTTGGATTAGTTCTAGGGGCTGGTGGCTCCTGGGAAGACCTTTCTAGCTGATGTGACAGATTAAAGACATCTGAAAACTCATTCCTTTTGAATCAGCTTGACCAGTAGAATGTAGCAGAAGTGAGATTCAGGGGTTTCTGAGCCTAGGTCATACAAAACCTTGAAGCTTCTGCACAGTTCTTTTGGGACGTTCTTTCTGGGAACCTTGATCTTCTATCTAAGAGTTTTCCTGAGACTGCCATGCTGCAGAGGCCACATGTAGACCCTTTGATCAATAGTCCCAGCTGAACCAAGCCTTCCACTCACACCCACGGAGACATATGCCATGAAAGTGAAACCATCTTAGACTCCAGATCAGTACAGTTGCCATTCAAATACCACAGAGTATCCCGTGGATGCCACATAGAGCAGAAGACTCACCCAGCTGAGCCCTGAACAGATTCCTGAACAGCAGCATTGCGAGATATAATACCACCCCTATTGTCTTTTGCTGTTGAGTTTTGAGATCATTTGTTAACACAGAAATAAATAACTGAGACAGCCAGGGCACCCCCATTCAGGCCACCAGTTTGATGACCAACTTCCAAATCCTATGTCAATATAAGAGACAGAGGATCATGGGGGCCCAGGGACCTCAAAATAACCTGGCAGAGGGGCTGGGGCCTAGACTCAAAGTGCTGGGCATGTCTTTGAAATGGATGCTTTCTGCTTGGAGTAGCTCTATGAGTCCTAAGGGTGAAGTGTTAAAGTAAATTGGAAACCTGACTTTGGAATGAAACCCAGGTGGTGGGGAAAAGGACGCAGGAACTGAGGGAGTGAGTGAATCTGGGAGGGGAACCCTGAGTAGGGGTACTATGTAAGAGGAGGATGATCAACCTGGAAGACACATAAGAAGGAGCTGGGGTTGGGAGGAGGGTGTGGTATTTCCCCAGTGGACAAATGGGAGAGGAGGAACTAGAGAGTATGGGTAGCCTAAGTTAGTGTCTGGCCGAGGGTTCCAGCAACCCTGGGCTGGTGCCATCTCTGGACTCCGCCCACCGCTGTGCTGGCCTCTCCTTAAAGAGCCCTGCAGGGTGTCCAGATGCAGTCACACGAACAGTGCAGGTGCAGGCCTGGCCCGTAAACCACAACAACCGAGGCCTGTGTGGCCACAATGCTCTGGGCAAAGCCTCCAGAGGGGGATAAAGAGCGATTATTTGTTTAGCATCATTAGCAAGAGTTCCAGAACCTGTCAACAGCAAAGCAGAAACTTTTGTATTAAGGAGATTAAACCTTAAACTCAGCTGAGAAGGCTCTGCTGTATGGAGTGGCTTTGTTGTGCCTGGCATTGTGTGATTATATGCAAATCACCAGGAGGCCTCCCTGGGGTCCAGACCACAGAGGTTTAGCTGCCTGGCAGCGGCTGTGAGTGGGGGTGCTGGAGAGGGGGCAGCCAGCACCAGGCTGGTCAGGCAGCACCCAGCACCCCAGGCTGGGGAAGTCTGCATTTTTTTCAAGCTTGGGGTATTAGGGGTTTGAAAATAAGTTTAACTTGTTTGACCAGTGGGTTCTTATAGATAGATAGGAGTGTGGGGATAGAGTTGCCATCAGGAAAGTGTAAGTAGAAATCCAGTTAGGATGGGGGTGTTTCTCATACCCAGGGACCCTCTGACCTTATCACCTGTGGCGTTCTCTTGCTTCTCTCTTTTGAAACCTAGGGTAATGTATGGGGCTGCCAAGGAGATGGAGACCATGTTTTGGTTTTTTGTTTCCTTTCCCTTCAAGCCTCAGTGGCCAATCAGAAGAAGGACTTGGGGGGGATTATCCTGGCTTTATTGATCCAGAAAATATGGAATGTTTACTCTCGGCAAGGTGCTGTGCTAGGAGCTAGGGGTTGTGGGTGGAGGGTCATGGGTGAGAACAGAGATGAATAAAATGTCTCTGTTGTACAGAAGTTTACAGATAAGATATTTACCCAGATAACTAAAGTACCTGGCAGCATCTGGTAAGCGCTGGGGGAAATGGCTCATGAGAGTTCTTGGCTTCTGATAGAAGCATGGGGAAGGTTTCGCCGAGGAAGAAACATCAGAGCCAGGCCTCCAGGCTCTCAAGGCCAGGGCAGGCAAGGGGTGGGGGCTTGCGAGCCAGAGGCTTCATGCTGGAAATTATAGGGTGCAGGCTGACCAGGTGCCCTGGCTCACATTGTATCTCAGGAGCTGGGACAGTAGATTCTGCATATGGGAGTCCACATTCTCTTTTGGTGCTAGAATTTGGCCTTACACACTGGAGTCAGAAGTCTAACCCATGAACATTAGGCCTGGGGACACCAGGACCCTGTGTCATTACCTGCAGAACTGCAGAACTGCCATGAGGTGACACAGGACAATTCTGTGTCCCACCTGCTTATGACTGTGGGTGCCCTGGCATCTGTTGTCATCTCTTCACCTGAGCAGCACCTTTAGCTGCTTCTGGGCCCTTGATAACAGGATCAGCTTGGACATCTCCAAGGCCTTACTTCCAGGTAGGCATTGTCCACTAGGGTCAGGAGTCATGGCTGTCATTTCCCTTCTCCTGGGGGGCCACGGGCCTGGCTGGGGTCCTGCAGGTTTAAGCTGAGCATTAGGGTGGAATGAACTTGGTCCTTGGCCTATAAGACATGTTGCTGATGGAAATTGCCAAAGACGTAAGCAGGGCAGGGAAGAAAACCCAGGAGGGCTTGGGTAGCCAAGCTGTCAACCTGAGAAACTAGGTGGAGTGATAGAAGCTGCTAAGAGAGAAACCAGGGAGTGTAGTTTGGAGGTGGAAGGAAGATCCTGTCCCTGAGTTGCTGGACAGTGGTGGGGATGCAAGAGTTAAGCACTCATTGTTTCAGCTCTAGCCCCAGGCTGGGCAGCGAGGGCCATCAGGGGCTCTCTGTCCCCTACACCCTGCAGTGGCAACCACATACATTACCCTAGGTTTCAAAAGAGAGAAGGTTAGAGAATGCCACAGGTGATAAGGTCAGGGGGTCCCTAGATATGAGAAACACCCCCATCCTAGCTTGATTTCTACTTACACTTTCTTGACAGCACCTTTGTCCCTACACTCCTATCCATCTGTGAGAACCCTCTGGTCCAACATGTTATGCCCGTTCACTGTCATTGGCTCAGTATTTTCCCAGAGGGAGAGATACCGGTCTTCGAGTTGAGCACAGCCCTCGTGTCCAAATTGGAGTGTGGAGCTTTGGGAATGAGAAATATTGGCTTTCAAAACAGAAACTCCATCCTTTTCCATATCCCTCCATTCCAGTTCCAGGCAGCATCCTCTGACCTCATCAGGGACTCTCCTTAGGGTCAGTAAAATCTTCTGGTCACTGCGGGCCCTTCACTGAGCACTGGAGAATGAGAATTATCCTCTACTTTTTACAGATCAATATACTCCTCCCCTTTTGCTGGAAGCTTCTGTGAGCATGGGGGTCTCTTGGTTCTGAGGGGGCGTAATGGTTGGAAGCCAAAGAAAAAATTGCTCTTGGGGACTGTGTGTTCTGAGCCTCATCAGAGGAGCAGACATTCTTGTGAGGGTGGGGGGTGCTGGGGGCTCCAGCAGGGTGGGAGCCAGCCAGGAAGTGTTCCAGATGACGGGGGAGTTGAAAGGAATTTTGTAAAGATATTGTCTGCGACTTGGGTTGGATAAAAGACGCAGGCAGACGGCCCTGTTCACCTGCTAGGCTTTTGTTCTGCCCTGCAGCCTCTGCCTTCCACACAGCCCGGGGCGGGGTGATGGGGGGGCACGCTGTCTGCCATCTGCAGGAGAAATACAACAAACACCCACACGCGAGCCAACGGAAACTCTCAGCAAAACAAACAGCACCGAGGGCACCCTGCCTGGGTGTGTGGATGGGCGGGCGGGTGGACGGGGTGCAGGAGGGTGAGGGGGCACCTGCTGGGGAGGGGCTGGCCCGGGCCAGCTACCTGGGTGAGCAGGGTCGAGGGAGGTCTGTACCACCCCTGCCTGGCACCCGCCTCAGGCCTCCCAGGTGAGACCGTCTTGTGCATAGCTGCCAGGTCTGAAAAGCCAAGCGTTTCAGAGCTGGAGTGAGTCGTCACCAATTCTGTTGATCACCGATACCAATGACCAGGCTGCTGGGTTTGGAGTGACTGATTGACTGTGAGATGGAGAGTAAGACAGGTCTTGGGCTCGAGATCTGACTTTGCCACTTGAGTGGACACGTCTCTGAGCCTCTTGCTTCCTTCTCTGTAAAATGGGGAGACGATAATATCCAACTGAGAAGGTAGTTACGAGAATGGAAATAAGATCAGTAGAAAGTACTTTGTGAACTGCAAAATATGGCACGGATATTGGTTGTATTGACATTGTTTTTGCAGCTGGCCATTTGGATCACAGCAAGGAGCCCAGGTGCTTGCTTCTGGCTTGTGACACGTAGGACACAACTGTATCCACTGGGAGACCCTCGGTCTGGGCAGGTGGCATTTGGGAAGTTCCTCGTTTTGTGGAGCTTGTGAGGAAGAAACCCTAGACTTACAGTTGGATCCTGAGCCCTGGGTCAGTGAGGAACGTGGGAACTGAAATGGCTTAGGGTGGGTGGGGTACTGAGTCACGTCCGATTGCATGGTAGCATTAAGCATCAGGCAGTGGCCTTGCTCTGGGGGTCAAGGGCAGGGCTATCGATCTTCCCCTCTCCTTGGGGAACCATCTCTCTCGCTTCTTCCAGTATTCATACCAACACACAGTGAGTGGCAGAGGACACGAGTGTCCACAAACCTGTTGGGACAGGGCAGGCAGCTTGTTTGCTCTTCCCAGGGCCAAGCCTGGTGGGCTGGACCCAGAAGTATTGTGTTACTCAGCCAAAGAATTTCTTTTTCTCGCCTGCCTCCATTTATAAAGGGGAAACAACACCCTGAGCTATCTGCTCTTGTGGCCCTAAGCCAGGTCCTCAAGTGTCATTTCTGGGGAGCTGCTTCCTCCCCAGGCTAGGGTGCAGCCTTCTGGGGAAACACGAACCTTTCTTGTTCCTTTCCACTGGCGGTGATGGTAGTGGTGGGTCTTCTCCAAACTCCTCCTGCCCCCATGGGCCCTGGATTTTCTGCCACTATGTCTGAGTGATTTCCCATCTCAGATCTGAGCCTTCAAGAACAGAGTAGGGCTTGTAGCTTCCCTTGGTCCAGTGTAGACCTGGGCTGGGTGGCTGGGTTTCTGTCTCAGCCCTGGCGAGAACTGGTACACTCTGACAAACAGAACCACCAAACAAGCCTTCTGTTTGCTTTGAGAACTTGAGATGGATTTTAGATTCTCCAGGGCTTATACTGCTACACTTTGGAGTTCTGGTCAGAACTAGGTAGCCCCAGGGAAGCCTACACCAGCTCTGGGCCGGCCTTTCTGAGTTGTGTCTTGCTGGAGAGTTCCAAAACTAGGTGAGGACTGAACCTTAGAGACCTGTCAGGTGAGATCTTCTTCTGCAGCCAGAGTTGGGATGGCTGATGGAATAAGGGTAAGGCAGGGAGAGTGACAGGGGAGGGAGTCAATAAAGCCATCATTCAGGGTTTGGGCTGGGAAGGCCCTCAGGATTCCCAGCCCTCCTCACTTCTTTCTGGGTGGGTGAACCTTTTTCTATCTGCAGGAAGAGGGACCACTAGGAAACTTGGATTTGAGTCTGTCAATGCCAACAATTCACTATGGACAAGACATTTTGTGTCCCCAAGCCTCAGTTTCTTCATTTGTAAAATAAGGAAATCAGATCAGATGATGCTTAAGTCTCTTCCAACTTTCATGTACATTTTATGACCATTCAATGTATTATATGGACCAAAACACACAATAAATGCTGGCTTACGAATGCATTCTGGCCACCATCTCCTTGCCTCACCTCCAAGGCATGGTCTGCCTGACTTGGCCCAGCTGTGATGACAAAGGCTTCCAGAACTGCTTCTGGGGGAGACAGATCTATTACTTGAGAAGTAGCATAATGCGGTTTGGTTTCTAAGGAATATGAAAGTTTAACTCTTTAGGATGGTGTGAAGCAATTATAATTACATTTGGCCAGCATTCTTTGCCTCCAAACATGCTCATTTCTCGACTATCTGATAGAACAAAACTTCATTTGCCTGCTAGTTTCTCTCATGTCTGTCATTTCCTTTCAGTCTTACTTAAATATTGGATGCAAATTTAGCTTGCCATGTGTTTGTTTGGTACCCACAGCCCAACTTTAAGTAATTTGGAGACAGTGAGCATGACCCAACTCCTTCATGTGGCCTCATGATAAGATGCCTTGCTTAGAAGTGTTCTCTGAGAGTGTCAGCTCCCTGAGGGCAGGGCTTTATCTGTGTGCTCACCTCTCTCTCCAGGAACAATGCTGGCATATATGAATACTCGAGAAATATTTGTTAAATGAATAACATTTCAAAGGCATAAATAATAGGTACTCATAAGTGCCTACTGACTGACTTGCTGCCGTCCTCTGACTAACGCTTTTGTGATACTCTCCTGCTTCCTACTTCTCTGTCTCCTTGACTCTAGCTCTGAGTGTTTCTTGATATTCAGCTCTCTGGTTTCTACTCTGATCTCTCTGTGTCTTCTATGGGGAATCCCAACCACACTTCTGGACTATCCAGTGTGTGTTCCCAGCACTGCATTTTGCCAGTGTTCAATTCTCACTTCTCTGATTAGGTGTTGGGAGAAAACCTAGAAGTTGTCTCTTTAGATCCATTGTCTAAGCTTCCCAATCTTGTCCTCTACTCTGGTCCGTTCCTGCTGAGGGAAGCCCATTCACTGTGGTCCAGCCTCAGAGGTTGTCCTGCAATCTGCTTCTTTGCCTTTATCTTTCCTCGTGTCTCGATGGAAAGCCTCTTGACAGCAGGGACCATATCATATGTGAAATCAAATAACTTCTGTTGACTCAACAGTGACTATTTCAGAATATGAAAATTATGAATGTTGAACTTAGGTGGGAGGAACTGTTCCCTAAGTAGGAACTGTTACCTAAGGAGGGGCTCTCTGACTTTGGAATGAGAAAGTTCTGGGTTCGAATCCCAATTCTACCATTTACCAGCTATGACCCTTTAGGAAAATTACTTCTCTGAGTCTTGATTCTTGCATCTGTGAAACAGTGATGATAACAGTATCTACCTTGTAGACTTGGTATGAGAATGCAGGAGATACTGTAAATTCAGTACTTAGAACAGTGCCTGACACACATCGGGGGTTCTCAAAAAGGAAGTTATACATTTATTAGGTTACATTAGGTTGACATTCATTAGGTTGACATTCATTAGGTTGTCTTGAGCCTGGGTTTTAGGCCAGCCACAAAGCAATGTGCTGACCCTCCAATTCACCTCTCAATATGATACTGAACATATAGTCCTTTGCTGTCTGGGTCAAGATACAAGGATAAGTCCTACCTTCAGATAAACCATTCATTTCTGCTTCTGAATATCAAACCCTTTCATCACTGCCTTAGACATTATGGGGACACAAAAGAGAAGATGGAAACCAATCCATAGATGAGAGACTGTGGTGAGATGCTTTTATATAAGTGGTGACTACCTTCAAAATGCTTGTAATCTGAGAAAAGAAAAGGCCAGGATGTATAGATGAATTAGAAAACTTCGTTTGATGGCTTCCAGACTCAGTTGAGAGACCACTTAATGTGGTGGTTATGAGGTTCTGGAATCACTAAGACCGGGATTCTAATTTTGGTTCTGCCACTTGGTGACTGTGTGATTTTGAGGAAGTTGTTTAACGTCTCTGGGCCAGTTTCCTCATTTGGTTTCTTTTGTGGGAATGAAGTGAGGTCATGCCCTCTAAATGGTTTGGCTCAGTATATGACACATAACAAAGACTCCATGAGTGTTTGCTAATTTTATCTTGTGCTTTCTGTGTTCAGAAAAAGGAGCTCATTGAGGCCTGTTCTAATCACAAGGGACAGAATCTAGGTAGGTTAAGAGGAAGGAAAAAACAAAATGGAAACAAAACAAAAAACCACCAACAACACAGAGCCAGGATAGCCTCAGGAACATTTAGGGCCAGTGGGATGCGCATCAGGACGTGAAGAGAGGGCATAATCTGGGGGAGTCAGCTGAGGGAGAATTGAAGGTGAGGAGGTTCTTTGCTTGGTGCTTGGCTCAGCATATGCTTATTAACTGCTACCAAACTTTTTGGCCTAATTGTGTGTGGGCCTGTATCTTCTACAGCTACTGAGTTTTGCAGGTTTACTATCTTTTCGAGCCCTTCACTGAATTTCCTAAAACTACCAAATTCAAAGTTCCAGAAATGCCCCTTTTCCTAGTATCTTCAGATCTGGTCAACAAGTCCAGGGACACCTTATCTATTTATCCATTAAAAACATCTGCTTATGATTGCGACGTGACAAAGCAGCCTTCTTCTCGGCCTTTAACTTTCAGACACATATATGTCTGTCTCATTTTTGGAATCAGGCAACCTGATTTCATCAGTTGCTGCATGACCTTGAGAAAGTTCCGTAACCTCCCACATCGCATTTCCTTATGTGTAAAATTGGAGTAATGTGCCAGTTATCCATTTATTGCCTCTCAGTTTCAAGTTCACCTTTCAGGACCTGCTCTAGGATACTGGCTGTGCTTTCAAGCCTGTCTCCTTTCCACTGAGCATGATGTTAATTAACCTTTGTCAGTAGAGGGTGCCTCCCTCAAAAGTAGGTTTTTGTAACTGCTTAATGGGTACCGGGTTTCTTTTGGAGGGGCATTAGAAATGTTCTGGAATCAGATAGTGACGATGGTTGCACAATATTGTAAATGTACTGGAAGTCACTTGAAAAGAGTTAAAGGCCATGCATGGGAGCTCACGCCTGTAATCTCAGCACTTTGGGAGGCTGAAGCGGGAGAATTGCTTGAGACCAGGAGTTCAAGACCAGCCTGGGCAACATAGTGAGACCTCATCTCTACAAAAAGTAAAAAATAAAAAAATTTGCCGGGCGTGGTGGCACATGCCTGTTAGTCCCAACTACTTGGAAGACTGAGGCGGAAGGATTGCCTGAGCCCAGGAAGTCTGGGCTGTGGTCAGCTGTGATTGTACCACTGCATTCCAGCCTGGGCAACAATGGGAGATCTCGACTCTTAAAAAAAAAAAGAAGAGAGAGAGAGTTAATATGGTGACTTTTATGTTATGTAAATTTTACCTCAATTAAAAAAAAGTTAGTTGTGAGAAGGGGGTAAATTCATAAAAGGGATGAGCTTGGAACAATCCTTGGGACCTAGTGAGTGGTCTATAAACACTATCGGTAACTGTACTCTTGCTTAATTATTTTGTGGTCTCCTCTTCCTTGAGCTGATGAGATGCTTGCAGTGTATTCCTGTTTACTATGAACCTGACTGTCTTGCAGTTCTTGTTTCTCATGCTGCTGGACCCTGGCAGCCCCCTCCAGAGCTGGAGTGGAGGGAATGCCTGTACCCCACTTCCCTTGAATGGCTCCAGACAGTTGATAGCCTGGGGCTAGGGGTAACTCCATGTAGGCAAGAATGACTGGGTAGCAGATAGAAGTCCAAAGGGAGGACCTGACGTTGGGTTTTGTGTCCTAGGGCTCTGGGCCAGAGTTTAGTTTGGGTCATGAAGAGCCCTGTTGATACCTGGGTTTCTCCTCTGAAGGTGCTCCTGCCAGTCACTCTCCCTATTCTGATGACTGTGCTGTCTAGTCTCACCGTCCCCTGGTTCCTTCTGGAGAGAGTAGTGGGTCCCTGGCTGGAGGCTCTGCCAAGTTCTGTAGGTGAGCAGGGCCTGCCGAGGCTCTTGGGACAGGGATGCAAGGAAAAGCAGCAGGAACAATATGGTGGGGTTTGAAGAACTCCTGGGGGACTGGTTTGGGAGAAACCTTTCTTTGGGATGTCATCATAGTTGAGGATGGAGAAAGGTGTAGAGGTCTAAACAAGGAACTCAGTTTCTTCACGTTCGTCCTCTTCCCCTTCCATCCGTGCCACCGTTTTTTCGTATCACTTAGTCTAGAAGGTCACTATTTCCATTCTATACTCTATAAGATTCCCGGTCTCGCCTAACTCAGATGTCTTTTGTCTCGACATCGCCACCCGTAATCATACACTTGTTGAACCGCTGATCTAATTCTGGGTGAGGAAAATGTGGCCAATAGTCAGATCCTTCTCCGTACAGCTTCATTCTCGCATTACCATAGCTGTTTGCTGGGGGCTTGTCAAAGAGGGGGAGGGGAGAAAGCTACAGCCTTGGGCTGCCTACCTACAGAGCTGGGTGTGTCCCCAGCCTAATGCTGGGGATGGGAGACACCAAAAGCATGTGCCTTGTACGTGACTTCTCTGTCACTCTGTTGCCATTTTCCATTACGTCGCCTCAGGAGGGTTCAGGGAGAAATGCTTATGCAAAGAAGTCAGGGAGGCCAGCTGCCTGTGTCCAGGGCCCACACATCCGAGCAACTCCATCCCTGTGGGGTGGCCGCAGCTTCTGGGTGGCATTGGATTTGGGGTCCCTGAGCTGCCAGGGCATCCCTCTGAGGACTCCCCTCCGACCTCCCCTCAGACACAGTTACCAAACGTGTTTTTCATCTTGATTAATCTGCTCCTCTTCTCACGTTTCTCAGGTCCCAGCTGCTTTGTTATCTGATGGGCTCCCCGCCAGCCCCATGAAGCCTGACGGTTACAAAGGGTGGATTAACTTCGAGAGAATATTTATTTGGAAAAAAAATCGCTTTTTATTCTTTTGTCTTTTTATATGGAATTAGCCACACATGGATGGGGTGAGAGAGCAGCAATCCTTTGAGAGCCGTGAGCAGTGGTCCCCACCTGGGTGATAAGCAGTGAGGGGTGAGGGGCCATGCTGACCCTTGACCTCTGTAGGCCATCTCTCTGTAGGCCTTTCCTGGAGTCCCCTGCTCAATTATTTTTCACAGCTCAGAGGGATCTGCAAGGTGGCTGGCTTTCTCCAGAAAGAAAAGCATTTTGTTGTGAATGGATCTCACCTTCTCTCTAGTCACCAGAGCTGGAGATGAGTAGATCATTTGGTAATTTAATATTTTGTTTTTTTGAGTCGGGGGTCTCACTCTGTCAACCAGGCTGGAGTGCTGTGGCATAATCATGGCTCACCGCAGCCTCAGTCTCCTGGGCTCAGGCGATCCTTTCACCCAAGCCGCCTGCACACCACTGTGTCCAGCTAATTTTCTGATTTTTTGTAGAGAGGAGGTCTCACTACATGGCCTAGACTGGTCTCGAAGTCCTGGACTCAAGCAATTTTCCTGCCTCAGCCTCCCAAAGTGCTGGGATTACAGGTGTGAACCACAGCCCTGGGCTTATTTGGTAATTATTTCAGTTAAGTAGCTCTGCGTTGCTGGGGTGTGTTTAATGGCACTGAGAGAAAAGAGAGGTTCCAGTAAAAAATGGAGGCTGTCAGGAACCCTTTCTTTCTCGCTTACGAAGAAACTCTGCCACTAAGGTGATTCTAGGTCTTTGAGGAAATCGGCTCCTTTGTGGGGAGTTGGTTTTTTTTTCTTTTCTGTATTTGAGACTTTGGTGGTAGGATTGCAAATCAAAGGCGTTTGCAAACCTGAGAAATGTTCTGGTGACCCCCTGTGCGGTCCCAGAGTACACATTCTATTAAGGTACATGCACTTTGAGTAAACTACAGGGATATGTCAGCTTTTCCACCCAGCCTGGGAGCTGGCCGTGCTGGACCTGCCTGGGCCTGTCTCTAATACAATATGATACAGGGGATAGGTGAGAGGCCTTGGGTGCTGGGTGCTGTGACTCCCGATCTTATCTTTCTGGTCCAGTGGTGGTCATCATCTGGAGTCTGGGCCCATCCGGACTCCGGTGGTAATGTAAAAACCGAGGAGTCAGGGTCACGGGAGTATGGAGGGAGAGTCACTGTCAAAGGAGAAAACAAGATGAAGTATTAAATATTAGAGCTACAAGGGGACATTGCAGATGGAAGTTCCCTGTCTACCCCCCACCCACTAGAATCGAAACCCCCTTCAATATCCCCATCATATTTGCCACACATATGTCTACAGAACATTCTCTCGGCTGTGTGGTCTCCTAGGGGAGAAGCTGTGGCTTTTGGAAGAGAAGGCGTCTTTCCAAAGAGCTCTGAAGACATGGAGAGAGGACCCTCGTGCTAGGGGCTTGAGGCGATGTCACCACTCACAACCCAGTCCTCTTTTCCGTTTTGTCATTGATTGTCCCTTTCTGCTGTCCCTTTCTTCATGGTTTCTTGGCTATTCTCATCTCTCTCTGAATGGGCCTCCTTGGTTGGCAAGACACTGGATGTATCCCACATTAACTCACCATCTCCTTTCTCATCCCGGTATCTCCTCTTGACTTTCCGGTTTTTGGATAATGCACCGACATTCTGTAAGTCACCCAGGCTCTAGGGCCCAGGTTAGTTTCCATGCTTTCTTTGTCCTTGTTAGTTTCCAAACTGAGTATAGTCTGCTTGTGGTATCACTTCTGTTCATACCCTATTTTCCTCCTGCTTACTGCCCTGATTTTGGTCATCTACTCTAATCTGAGTTACTGTAGTAGCTTCCTAATACTTCTGTCAGTTTTTTCCACTTTCTTCTTAAATTTCCCTTATACTCTACAGCCAGATTATTCTTCCAAAAGGCCCTGATTATAACCTTGCAGGATTAAAAACTATTGCTAACTCTGTTACCAATTTAAAATCCCTAAATTATTGAAAAGGTTCTCCAGTCTTCCTTTTTGGCCTTCTCGGAGGGACTGTGAGCTTCATAAGGCCAGGGACATGGTGTGCTTTCTTTGTGGATGTGTCCCCATGGTCAGAAGGGACACAGCCTACATATAGCACAGAGTGCCAGGCATGCAGCAGGGCCTCAGCAAAGCTTGTGAATTACTCCCTGCACATACATGTGACTACTCTGTACCAGGAATCCTCACTGATTCAAACAATAAAAAAATAAAAATAAAACCCCCATTTTTTTCCCACCTCTGCCTTTGCACATGTTTCCCCTGGAGTGCAGGCCCCACCATAAACGTCTGTTCTATTCCTGTCCATTTTTCCAGGTCCACCTTCTTCATGAAGATCTCTGTGATTCCCAGAGGAACACGCTCATGCCCTCTCTGAACTGCCATGGAAATCCATACCCTCTTGTGGCCCTTGACATAGTGTGCCTTTATCTGGGTACTTCTAATCTCTTGTCTACTAGAGCTTGAACTACTTGAGTACTGGGTTCATTTTTATTAATCTTTTGTAGCACCTCTGGAAGATGTTTGGTGAACTTTATCGAATTAATAAATGAATGCCAAAGTGGCTAGTAGATCTTTTTTGGGGGGGGGGGGAGTTGGAATCTCACTCTGTTGCCCAGATTGGAGTGCAGTGGCACACTCATGGGCCATCCCACTGTCTACCTGCTGGGCTCAGGCGATCCTTCTGCCTCAGCCTTCCAAGTAGCTGGAACTACAGGTGCGTGCTACCACACCTGGCTAATTTTTGATTTATTGTAGAGCTGAGGTCTTGAACCCCCCAGGCTCAGGCAATTCACTCGCCTTGGCCTCTCAAAGTGCTGGGATTACAGGCTGAGCCACCGAGCCCAGCCGCTAGTAGATCTTTTGTCTGCAGGCCTGGTTTGTTAATAATCACATAAACTTATCACTTTAATGATGATGAATGAGTTTGAGGTCAATTAGCATTCATTTATGATGTTGCGGCTGGGTTGATTAACCCACTCTAATAAATGTGAACAAATTAACATTTGTTGCTTTACAGCAGAAATTACATCAAGGTGAATCTCACGCCAAGTTGTGGAGCAAGACACTGGATAACACATTAACTCCTCATCTTCTTTCTCTTCCCAGGGTCTCCTGACTCCCTGGTTTTTGGATAATGGCACCAATATTTTCTGTGTCACCCAGGCTCTAGGGACCAGGTCAGTTTCGATGCTTTCCTTGCCCTTGCCAGTTTCCAAATTGAGTACAGTCTATGTGAGTAGTATCCAGTATCCCCAGGCACTGGATTGTATAGATTTGGGTTGCAGATGGGCAATGCCCTAAAGATGATGCCACAAGGGCTTCCCAGCTAAGTGCTCTCCCGGACCCTTCTGAAGAATGTATTTCCTGGTGGTGGTCAGGATGGTAGAGGACGGTCAATTCTCTGAACCTGCGTCAATTCCCTTTACCTATTTTGCTTCTCCATGAGGCTTTTGGCGCCACTGGTGTTGGTGGTTCTAAGGCTGTGACCATCTGGGGAAGGTTTCTATGGTGACTCAGCACCTGGGGAGGGAGAAATCTGGCTTTCTTGGTTTCCTCTCTGGGCTTCCTCTTCTGGTAGGACCCAGAGAGGAGCTCAGGCCTCTGAGACTTTCTGGTTCTGGTGTCCTTTCTTTTTTTACAGGTGTCAGCTCACAGCTCCTTACAAGAAAGTGGTATTTATGTAGAAGGAGCTGGATTTACATCCTGGCATGTCATCTCATCTCTCTATGCCTCAGTTTCCTCCTCTGATGTTGACATCTGCTCTATGGGCCTGGTGGTGTTGCTTTTGAGGATTAAATGAATGTTAGGTGCTTCGAGAACTAACTTCCTTTGGGAAGTTGTCAGCTTGTGTTTAGCTGCTGGCAGTGTGAGAATGGGCAGGGCATCTAAGAAATTCCTTTGAGGGGGCTAGATTGGCTCTCTGGGAGGTAGTCAGCATGGGCGCTTAATTGAATTGGCTGGTGCACACAATTCTTTGGGCTCGGTACTCCGGGGACTCGGAACACTTGATATCAGTCTGGCCCAGCCTGTCTTGATATCTGTCTGGCCCAGGTTAAGAGCCTGTCCTGGCTGTTGTTTCAACTTTTCTGTGTCGTCAGGGGAGCGGTGGAACTGAGCTAAAGGTCTTTGATTCTTAAGATTTTCCAGATAACGCTGCCCTTATTTGGGAGTGGTGGATTGAGGGGGTGCTGGAAGGTGTTCCCGGAACCTTGTTTCACAGAATGAACCCTGACGAGGAGAGAGAAAGCCTCATCCCACAATTGTTTCTGGGCCATCCACCACGGCAAACTGTCAGTAGGGGGAGCTCTGCCACTGTGGTGGCCTTTCTTGCTGAATCTGTGTGGAGGGTCTGTCTTGGGGTCTGAGGGGGTCTTAGGAGTGGTTAACGGGGCTCTCTTCTGCAGGAGGAATCCAAGGTGTGCACTGAAGAGTAGACAGGTCAGGAGTCACTGGCTGCAGGGCTTTGACTGGAAACGAAGTAGCAACCCGCTATGCTCAGTGCCCAGGGGTTGCCAGGGTGCTCAAGTTAAGCATGCAAAGACACTGTTATCAGTCTCCTGGCTTAGGGAATTTTAGTTAGGTGGGAGAAAAGAGAGAGGTGCAGCCTTGCTAAGACCGAAGCTGCCACAACGCCTGATTACTGCGATATAGGATCCAGAATCGCCCTCTCTCCCCTGCCCAGGGCTGCCTGTGGGGACTGGCTACAGTTGGGAGGAGGGGGACCAAGATGGAACTTGGAGTTCCTCAGTGTGTCCTGAGTGGGTGCCTCATGTCCATGCTCACTGGGGAGCCACCCCGTCTTGTCCCTGGCCAATCCACTGCACTCAGAGGCAGAAAAGTTCTAAATGGGAATGTTTCCATGAGGTAGCAGGTCCTTCTTGATACAGGTTGACTGTCTTCCCATGCAGTCAACCCCCAGGCTCAGACTGGGAAGACGGGAGGAGCAGTTAGAGGGACACAGTCTTCCATTCCAGTCTGCTCTGGGTGGCCATGTGAACATTAAGGTGACAGCCGTGTGTGTGCCTATGCGTTTCCAGGGCTCTTGGGGCGGTAGGGTGGGGTGGCCCTTCTCCTGCAGAAGGTCTTGGGTTCGGTGGTACTTGCCTTTTGCCTCTTTCAGGAGGCCGCGGAGTCATTTATCCTACAACTCTGAGGCTCTGGGTAGCCCGAGGACAGGACGTCAGGTTTGCTGTCATTCTGACACATGCAATGTGATTCTGTGTGGAGTGAGTCCAGGCTTTGGAGCAGGAGGGGACCTGGGTGGTCTTGGAGGCCAAGCCAGGACCCATCTCTCCTGAGCATGAGGGGAGGAAGTTCAGCAGAAGTGGGTCAGTGTGGTCTTGTTCAGAACCACTCTGCCCTCACTGGTAGCTTCTGAGATCAGTCTTTGTGCCTTGGATATCTACATTGAGATTGGGATGCCAGGGAGGTTGGTTGGCTCAGAGATGGAAGAAGGATTTGCTGGAACTCTTTTCTGAAAGTCTCTGAGACTAGAAGGACATCCCTGCAGCCTTCCTCCTTGGGGTCAGAGAAGAGATTGTCAGGTTTGAAGCAGTTTAGGAGAATCCTATTGGAACGAGATTAGAGGTTCCCTTTGGGTGACCAGGGGAGGGACCGTTTTCCTGTTTGTGATGCAATTTGCAGTGAACTTCTGAGTTCAGAGGTGGATTGAGGCTGACTTCCTCTTCAGCAGCTTCTGTGCCCTTTTAAGTCCCATGAGCTTGGTCTCAGTGATACCATGAGAAGTTGCCCTGCCTTCCACCTTGTGTAAGCCGTAGTTTATAGTGTTGCTGGGGAAGTTGGCCTCACTTTCTCTTTCCTGCAAGCTGGGTGGTCTGTGCCCTCGATGGTACAGACATCAGTTAATGTGTGGTCCTGATGGCGATGTCCACACATGCAAACCTAAATTTTATCTTTGCAAATCAGTGGGCGAGCTCTGCTTGCTAGAAGCAAAATAACCCTCTTGAATTGTCCAGTTTGGAGTTTTCAGATGATGATGAACCCAAGGCCAAGTATCCCCCTCTGCTTCAAGGCAACATGGGCGGGCTGCATGCTCAGGTCAGCATCTCAGGTCAGCATCCTCTCCCAAACCCTTCTATGGTTCCCTGCTGCTCCTAGATCAAGATAAAAACCCATTAGAAACTCTACAAGGCCCTGCATGATGTACCATCCCTGACAGCTGAGCTCTTCAGACCCCTTCCATCCCAATCTCTGGACTCCAGTCACTTGGTTCCTTGATTCTGTCATGCTGTTGCCAACCTCAGGGTCTTTGCATAGGTTGCTTCTTTTTCCTGGCATGTTCTCTTCCATTCCCATACTATCTTTTTCTCTAAATAATTCCCATTCATCCTTTAGGACTCAGACCAGGTGTCACTTCCTCAAGGAAGCCTTCTGAGACCTCCCAGATTTTCTTCCATCACATATTCTCAAAGCTACTTGTCATAATTGTAAATACTTGGAATTGTATAATTAATTATTTTCTCTTTTCTACAATGTAAGCTTCACGAGGGTAGGATCTGCCTGTGGGTTTCTCTTTTATCTTATTTACTTCCCAGCATGGTGCCTGGCACTTATTAGATACTCAACAAAAGTGTGTTGAATGTGAATGATTGAATGGTGTTTACGCATTCCAGGTTGCCACTGAAATCTCTATGGCCTTTACTGGACAGATTCCTACCTCAAATTGTGTGGATGCTATTTCTTTTCCTTCCTTCCTTCCTGTCCTTCATCTTGGTTTTTTCTTCTTGTTTTTCCTTTCTTACTCTATATTTCTTCTTTTATTTCATAGCTTTAGGGGGTTACAGATAATTTTGGTTACATGGATGCATTGTATGGTGGCAAAGAAGTCTGGGCTCTAAGTGGACTCTTCACTCCCATCATGCACATTGCACCAGATACTTCCTCTCACCACTTCTTCCCACCCTCCCCCTTAGGATGCCGTTTCTTGTTTTTAACCCACCATGGGGAGAAATACAGGTAGGCTATGTAGTTCTTCATGCAGCTCTTGTGACCAGTAGGGTTTAACTCTTGTGAGATGATCACAGTCTCATCTCTCTCTGCTTTATCTCTCCCAGAGAGTCTCTGCTAAGGCAAAGTCCACTTCCTACCACGCCCACTGTCTTCTTCCTCCCAATCCTTAGATCCCTAGGTTTCTGGTCTTTATATGAACAATGTGGCTTTTTCCAGGCAAAGTCCAGAATGCCACTTGGTCCAAGCAGGGGTATTGTCTATGATCTCTTGAGTTACAACTTCAGAAATTGGCATCTTAGTTTTGTTCACCCTGCCATAGACCCAGTGTCAGGACAAGAGTGAGGAGCAGGTCATCTGCATTGTTTGGGATGGTTTTAAAGCAATCCTTGATGTCTCCTGGACAAGTTAGCCCCTGGACTTGTACCTCCAGGACTGTGCACCTTGAGACCTGGGCTCAGGGGCAGCTGAGAAGATGGCCGTGGACTTCCCTTTTCCTGGAGAACTGGACTGCAGCAGGATGGCTGGGCTTGGAGCATCTGGAGGCCACTCCAGTTGTCTGTTGTGGGCATGCTTCATCCCAAGCCACTCTTTCACCTGCCTGTCCTTGGGATCCTCTGTGCTGAATCAGCAACGGGCCCCCCTGCTGTCTTGGCATTGTGCAGCCACTCTGAGCCAATTCTGGCTGCGATGATGAGCTGGTTTATCTGGAAGCTCACATCCTGTGTTCTTTTCCAATATGCCACTTAGCCAACTGGCACCCCGTAGTGAAGAACAACCCTGAGAACTGAGGCTGCTGAGGGCTCATGACCCTGCAGAAGCCAACAGCAAGAGCTGTGTAGATGGGAGGCTGATCCTCTGCCAGGCCTCTCTCTCTCTCTCTCTGCTGTGTGTTGGTTCCTGTCTGGCAGCGCCATGACTCTGGCTGGCAGTCCGAATCCCACTGCTGGTGCTTGTTGGTGGCTTGGCTCTCTTCCATCTAACCAGGGCATTTGGGCCTTTTTTCTATGTTCTGCTTATGTGCTTAGGAAGCAAGCCAGTAGTTCCTCTTGGAAAGTGCCTCCACCAATGCCACTTCCATCCGAGTTCCAAGGGAGGCATGTTTCTTTGTTCTTTTCCACATTGACACTTTCTCTTGCCTTTGGCTCAAATATAGAAACCTCAGGTAGTACCAGTGCTTGGGGAGGGGGAGGGACGAGAGGGCCCCTACAGGAGGTGATGGTGGCAAAATAGAGTTAGATTTGGTCACCCGTGCTGGATGAAGCTTTGACTCTTCAGGGTTGTAAGCCAGCCAAGAAGGAAGGTCCATTTCTTGGCTCCTGGGCTGATTGGCTGTGGCTTTTATCAGGAAGTCTCTGGAGCTTCTGTGAGTACCAGTGTTGACTTCTATTATGGGCATAATTGTGTTTTCCCTCCTCCCCAGATTTATATGTTGATGTCCTAACCCCCGTACCCCAGAATGTGACTGTGTTTGGAGACAAGGTTTTTAAAGGGTAATTAAGGGTAAAATAAGGTTATGTGGGTAGACTCTAATCTGATATGACCGGGATCCTCATAAGAAGAGATTAAGACACAGATAGGTACAGGGAGAAGACCGTAAGAAGACAAAGAGAAGGTAGCCATTTGCAAACCAAGAAGAGAGGGCTTCAGAAGAAATCAATCCTGCCAGCACCTCGATCTTCGACTTCCAGGCTCCACAACAGTGAGGAAATAAATTTCTGTTGTTTAAGTCACCCCATCTATGGTACTTTATTTTGGCAGCCCTAGAAAACAGTCTCCTCCAGACATAGCAGGGAGGGTTTGCCAAAGAGCCAAGAGAGCAATAGATTAGATGTTTGCATTTTTTTTGCCAACTTCTTCATGGGCTCTTAAGATTGATGGCATCCCTCTGGCTTCTCCAGTTCTTTCTGATTCTGGTAACTATCAACCTCATTTTGTTTTGGTGGTTACTCCAAGTAGCTAATAAATATAGCATTTCTACTCTTAATCTTATTTCCCCTCTATGAAAACCTTATGATAGGAGCTGCAGATTCTCAATGTCACCCAGCATGGTGGTTCTTCCTTCTGGAAGCTTACATTCTATAGGGAGGAAAGACATGAAGATCACCTTACGGCAGTATTTTTTTTTTTTTTGAATTGGAGTCTCACTCTGTCATCCAGACTGGAGTGCAGTGGCCACTCCCGGCCACCGCAGCCTTGACCTGCTGGGCTCCAGCGATCCTTCCGCCTCAGCCTTCCAAGTAGCTGGAATTACAGGCATGCGCTACCACGCCCGGCTGATTTTTTGATTTATTGTAGAGATGAGGTCTCGCTGCCCAGGCGGGTCTCGAACCCGAGGGCTCAGGCAATCCACTCATCTTAGCCTCCCAAAGTGCGGGATTACAGGCTGAGCCACCAAGCCCGGCTGGCAGTATGTTAGTGCTATGACAGTGGTCAACAAAGAAATGTGGGACCACAAAGGTGGACAGCCTGAGCCCACCTGAGAAGGTCCCAGAGGCTTTGTGGAGATGACGGCAGAGCCTAACATCTGTCAATTCACTGAGGGCGGGGGCTGGGTCTTGTTCGCCTTTCTTCACCCACCCATGCCAAGCACAGTGGTTTGCATACAGCAGCACGTAGTCATCTAGTGTGTTAAATGAATGACTCTCTTGAAGTCTCTTCTAGCTTTACGATTCCATAATTCTGTGGTCTTAGAGGCCCACAGCAGTCAGCCAGTTGAAGGTGCTGCTGGCATGAAGGTGAACAGATACAGTTTTGTAGCATGCAGAGTCATTTATGAGCAATTAAACTGGAAACCGGGGAGAGCGCATAATGAGCTTCCCTTCTTAGCTCAGATTTCTGGGCGAATCCTCAGGCATAACAACAGGAACCAGCCAGTGCAGCTGCCCCACGTGGCTGATCAGAGGCGATGTCTTATTCTCCACCAAGCAAAGGTTGGTCAAGCTCCTCACAGCTGTTTCCCACAGAGAGGAAATCCCCTAAGTTCCCAGGCAGTGTAAACTGACCGTGTGTTTATAAAATACGCCCCATGGCCCAAGAACATGAAAACACTCCAGATGCGTGAACCAGGGAGGCAAGATGCTTGGGGAGGGAGGAGGGTGTGGGTGAGAGAACGGTTACATGCCAAAGCAGACTGGCTCTCCTCTGGAGAACACCCAAACGGATCTAAAAACCAAGCTCAAAGCATAACAAACAGGTGAGCCTTTTGAAAACCAAGGGTGCCTAGACGTCTTTTAAAGCTGAGTGGTCAACCCCCAGACAATGCTATGGGGGAGTGGTTGCAGACCACCCAGCACCCAAGGAATTAGCAGCAGCTTGTGTTCCCCATTGATTCTTTCTGCCTGGCTTTTGCAAGATGGAACCGAACGAGCCCACTTGAGACAAGACAGGAGATTGAGGAAGGCTGCCCCCCTCCCTGTGTAGACCACATGGGGTTTTCAGATGAGCTGTTTTGTTTCATGCTGAGCTGAGCTCACCTAGGCAATGACCTTGTGACAAGAATACCAGGCTGAGTCCAGATCAGCAAAGAAAGGACAGGAAGAGGAAGAGGAAGAGACGCAAACGCAGCCATGTGAAGCAGTGACTGGCAGAAGCCTAGTCAGAACTGCTGGGTAGCATCATTTGACATCTTTTGGGCAGAGCTGATAAAATGTTGACAGAGGAATATCATCGTAGTGAGTCTCTCAGTACTAAAAGAGCTCAGATCTAGGGACATAAGACAGGAGTATTAGAGTCACCAGACTCTCTTCAGAATATTAGGCCATGTGCACCAGGGCCTGAGTTCCTCAAGGTTAAGCTAAACTCGGCAAACTGGGTGAACACAGACATCCTTAATAGCTTATGGGAACTCTGGGAAGAGCTGGGAGACTGGCTGCTTCCTCAAACATCGACTCTAAGAGAATTCACTGCAGACCCAGGGCAGTGCCTGATCTGGAGGATAACAATGATAATCTCAGTACTGGTACAAATAAGATGACTATTAGTTATTTGAGTGATCTGCCCAGGCACTGTGCTTGGTCTATGTAGTATCTCATTTAGTCCTATTGAGGACTATTATCCTTTTTCTACATATGAGAAAATGAGGTTTAGACAAGTCAAATTGCTTTCTCAAGGTCACAAAGTGGTGAAGCCTGGATGCACATCGGGGCTCTGATCCCCAAGCCTGTGCTCTTAATGCTCACACTATCCTGCCCTGGGAAGACAACTTCTGGACATCCTGAGGGTTCCCAGGTATGCTGGGAGCAGGTGTGGGTATTAAACTAGAACCATGGCGTGCCCTGGATCTGCCTAAAGTATCCCAACTCATTTCATTCCATTGCATGACTAATGGCTTTTCAGATGTGTTCTTCTGACCTGACCTCAGGAAACCACAGTCCCCTGAGGTTTGGGATGTATATGCTTAGGGACCCCAGGTGAGAGGCACATCTACCTAGGATTAAATGTCATAACATAACCCAGAACAAGGGAGGGAGAGAGAGAGAGACAGAGAGAGAGAGAGAAAGGGGGAAGAAAGAAGGGAGGGAGGGAGAGAGAGAGGATGCGAGAGAAGGAGAGAGAGAGAAAGAAAGAGAGACAGAGACAGAGAGAGACAGGGACAGAAAGAGAGACAAAGAGAGACAGAGAGAGAGAGACAGAAAGAAACAGAGAATGAGAGAGAGAGAGAGAGAGAGAGACAGAGAGAGACAGAGAAACAGAAGGGGGGAGAGAGAGAGAGAGAGAGAGAGAGCGAACGAGAGCTAGCTGAGGCTCAGTTTGTTATATTCAGAGGCCAGGAAAGGAAGTGAGGACCCAGTCTGTCCAACCCCATTCCCCAACCAGGCTCTACCCTCAGCAGTGCCCCAGCTTTCCCTTCCCCATTCCCTTCAAGTTTTTCTTTCTTAACAGGCAAAGACACCCTAGGCTTCCCAGAATGAAATATATCCTTTATCCTTGAACTTAGCAACAAAGGAGCTGTGACACTCAACGGTATTTCTAAACCCTGGTTCCTCTTAATGTCTCCTACCCCACCCCCCAGGGTTGCCACACCCTTCTCTTCCAGGTCTGTGAGCAGTGGACTTCCGTTCTGGAGGCCTGCTTCTCTGACTTGTTTAATGTAGATGTCTCTTGGGAGGCTGTGGGCTGGCCACTGGGAAAGGCCATCCCTGGTTCACATGGGGCCACCAGCCATGTCAGCCTCCTCTAAATCATCTCACTTTCCTTTTTCCCTGGACTGCCAGGAAGTGTACAGAAGTTTTCTGTTGAGTTAATAGCATTATTTTCCAATTTTGCACACTAAGAGATACATTAGGGACTTCAGTCTCTCACTTTCTTTCTCTCCCCAGCCTTGTCTCTGAGACCTAAGTCAGAAGGGCATGATGCTTTTACATACAGCAAGTCCCCTACATATGAACCTTCAAGTTGCAAACTTGTAAAGATGTGAACGTCCATTCTCATGTCCAATCATGTGAGTTCGTTCACATATCTGGTGTACTGTACTGTACTACTGTACTTTTCAAGGTACTGTACTGTAAGATTAAAAATGTTTTCTTTTTGGATTTTTTTACATTATTTGTGTGAAAAGTGTTATAAACTTATTATAGCATTGTACCATATAGCTGATTGTGTTAGCTGGGTACCTAGGCTAACTTTGCTGGACTTCCGAACAAACTGAACTTATGGACTCACTCATAGAACAGAACTTGTTCATATGTAGGAACTTACAGGCTCTAATTCTTTTACCCTCTATCCTTCCACGCAATTTACAGAGTCTTTTATACTCACTTCCTCTGACTTCTAAGTAAACACGGGTTTCAAAGTATTGTCAGTTGTCCGTTTACAAAAAATAAGGGGTTCTGAAGAAGAATGAAGGAGAAGTTTTAGAGGAAGAAGGAGTGATCAAAATTAGGTTTCCTCTGAGGGAGTTGAGGGAGGTCACCGGTGACAGCAAGCCAGTCACAGGGCTATGTTGAGCAAGGCTAATTCTGGACTGAACACGGCAGGTGCCATTGCACCTGGGCTTCCACCTGGGTTGCAGAGGAGTTAATTCATATCTCAGGGCTTCTTGCAACTGGAATCCCATTTCAGAGCCGGGTAGCAGGATTTGTGCCCATAACCATGAATTCTTTTTTTTTTCCTCTTTCTTTTATTCTCCTTCTGTCTCTCCAGGGCAGCCTGCTCCCTTCTCTCCAGGCTCCCCAAAGACCAGCACAGTTTCCGGTTAAATGCTTCTCCCTCCCTACCCGCTCCTGCTGGGGAACATGGCGGCATATCCAGCAGCAGCCTCTGGCTTCAAGTCTCCCGATGGGAGGTGCCCAGCTGGCCGCACATGCAAATCAGTTTTGCCTGGAGATCTTTTTCTTTTCTTAATATATTTTTTTATTTTAAAATTGTGGGGTACAGTTAAGGGTTAGGTATACAAATATTCACTGTGTGGATACCCTTGTTGATGAGGTGTGCCCCCCTTTCCCCAGACAGATATTGACTACCGTTAATCCCACTTCCCTTCCCCTCCCTGCCCATAGTTCCCCACCACTGTTCATCCTTTTCTTACAGTATTATGGTAGTTGTTCAAGGTCCACCTATGAGTGAGAACATATGATACTCAGATCTTTGTTTCTGTGAGAGATCACTCAGTATTATAGACTCTAGTTCCATCCAGGTTGCTGCGAAATTCATGATTTTGTTTTTTTTTTTTTGTGGCTGCGTAGTATTCCATTGTGTATTCAGAATGGCCATTATCAATAACTCAAAAAATAACAGATGCTGGAGAGGATGTGGCGAAAAGGGAATACTTCTACACAGTTGGTGGGAGTGTAAACTAGTACAGCCTCCGTGGAAATCAGTGTGGCGATTCCTAAAAGCTCTAAAAATCGACCTTCCATATGACCCCACAATCCCCTCCTGGGAATATACCCTGAAGAACTCAAATCACTGTATAAAAAAGATACCTGCACATGTATGTTTATCGCAACATTGTTCACAATAGCAAGATCATGGAACCAACCATGCTGTCCATCAAAAGGACTGGCTTAAAAAATTGTGATGCCTGGAGATCTTGAGAGAAGAAAGTGAACTTGCCTGGAGATCCTGAGAAAAGAAAGGGAAGCTTAGAGGCATTGATCTTGCCCCATGTTCTGGGAAGCTGCTTTTGCTGCTGCGTTCAAGTGACCAGGATCTCATGGCAGATACTGACATGGGGTGAGGTTCTGTGCAGGCGCTTGAGAAATGGGAACTTAGCTTGCTTGTTGCCTTTGAGGGTTGGTGGGAGAGAACCACAGGCCTGTCCAGATCTTATCTTATCAGGAAGGAGCAGGAAAACAACACAGCAAAACAGCAGCCGGGAGGAGCACCCCACCTAGTGCCTTCACACCACACACCCACGTGCGGTACAGTTGCTGTTTCCCATGAAGATGAAAGAGGAGGGTGAAGCCCGTCAGGGATTCCCTGAGCCCCAGATGGGAGGGCTCAACTGGGCGAGGAAGGGACCATCAGGGCAGCCCACAGGATGGACCCACTTAACTCTCAGGAATTTTCACCCCCCGCCCAACTGCTGTCCCTGGTGGCGCGCTGAGGGGTGGAAGGATCTGCTTTTGTTCTCTAGAAAAGGAGTCCATCAACAAACACTTATTAAACATGCCCTGTGTGTCCACCCTGTGCTCTGGGGAATCCGATTAAATACAAGACCATCCTGGCCCACATGGAACTAAAATAAGAATCGAGTGGGGAGACCAACCACCAATAAAGGAAAAGTTAAATAACAAATGACACACATACGAGGGCACAAATCACACACGAGAGTGGTTAAGTGGTACATGACTAATTAGCAAATGAAAGACACATTCACTCTCGGTTTGCTCCCACACTGACATTTCACTGAACGAACGGAACGGACAGAAGGATAACACACCACTGCAGCTAACTGAGGTGGGGGTGTGAAGGGGAGGGTCTTAGCTAGGGCAGCATGGCACGGCTAGAGCCACCGCTACGCGTCCCCTGTTATAACAGGAAGGACTTCTTTCCTGAAATGAATTCAGGCCAGCTTTGCCACACCCTCAAAAGGCTCTGGTAGCATTGCACGGTAGGACAGTAAACCTACCTGCTCATGACTGTCCCTTTCCCTTCCATCAGAGCCTTGTTCCACTGCTTGCTGTAACACCCTCTGATATGGGATCCCTCCTCCTAGCTGTTGGAGAATGACTCCAACAGCAGTTTCTCTAACAACCTTGGTCGGACTACTCTTCTCTCAGGCCCTTAGGACAGATTTCTCCTGAAATGCCAGTAGAAATAAATAGAATTTGATGCTAATTGGTTTGGGAACAAATTCCAGCTCTGTTATTCACTTGGTGTGTGACTGTGCCCATGAGCTTCAATTTTCTCATCTGAAAAATGGGTACAAAAAGGATATCTTTATTGTATGATTATTATGAGGGTAAAATGAGATCACAGATGTGAAGATGCCCTCCAGAGTACCTGGTGTGTGTCCGGAGTCTACTGTTGTGTGGAAATTCACCAAAGCCTGTTCTAAAGCAGTGTGTCTCAAACTTGCATGTGCATTCAAATCACTGGAGGGGCCTGTTAAAAATGCAGATTCTGATGGAGTAGAATTGGATAGACCTGAGATTCTATATTCCTGGCAAGTTTCTAGTAGATGTTGCTGGTCCTAGGACCACCCTTTGAATGGCAAGGTACTAAAAGGACTTTGTGATCAGAATCCTGCATTTCCATTTGCTCGGGTGCTGACCCACCTCTGTGTCATCTATGTGTCTGGAACCACTTGCCTCATGCTTTTAGTCTCTATTTCACTCTACCCCTGTTGCTGGCCTTATGGTCCCTCAGTCTACTTTCACTATGGATCTCTGTCTCCACACTTGTCTCTGATTCTGCCTTCTGTGCTTGCCCTTTGCAGGAAGAGTTGGTCTGGTGGGAAAATCGAGAATTTTGTTTTAGACATGTTAAGTTAGAACTACTTACTGGAAGATCACACAGACAGGTGAAGAAGGCAGCTGCTTATATGAGTTAAGGTTTGTGGTAGACATTGAAAGTAGGATGAACTTTAAGGATCATCCATTCTGATTACCAGCTGAATAAACTGGTTCTGAGTGAGGTGAGGAGGCCATGACCCAAGGCACAAGTTAGTTGGTCATAGAGTTAATTTTTGGTCTTTTATATTTGTTATATGCTAGCATTCCTTGCATGGATTCTACAGGATAAATTATTAAGACAAATATGTGTGTGTAAAAGAATTCCCAAACCTTCTGGGGTTGTGTAAACGTAGGCTATTTCCTGTCAAAGCCACATTCCTGGGCTAGCCGGCTACAGGTTAGATCCCAGGTGGCAATTCTTGACTCTCTAGTCATATCTGCCCTAAACGAGCAATGCTTAAGGAAAAGGGATAATGTGGTGTAAGTTCCTTTCTAAGACGCTGACACAGGGCTCTGTGCAAAGCAGGGTTAAGAAAGGAATTCAGAGAGACTTGTAGACTCGTTTTATAAACAAGGACATTGATAACCAGAGAAACGAAGTGACTCATTCAAACTCACGCTTCAAGTTAGTTACAGACCTGAGACCCGAGGGAGGTCTCCTGACTCACAGTACAAAACTTAGGATGTGAAACTGGAAGATTTGTGTTTAATTCCCCTCCTTCTCATTAGCCCGATGCTGGAGGAACGAGTCTCTCACCTTCTTTAGGTTTTCATTTGCCTAGGTGTGTGACACAGGGTAAGTCATTTATCCCTCCTGTACATCAGCTTCTTCATTTGTAAAATAGGGTTGATCAGATGCGGTAACTCACACAAAATGTTTTATGAAACTGTTTTCTTTTCTAACATAGCACACAGCATTTCTTCTGCCAAAACCATTCAAAAGAGAGAAAATAATCAGAATCCCAACTGTATCCTGCGTTAGGAAGAGGATACTGATGTGGAGAGTTCCGTGCAGGTGACTTACATCCCTGGTGTCTTAGTCGTGTGTGTCGCTATAACGAAATACCCGAGACCAGGCCATTTACAAAGAAAAGAGGTTGATTGAGCTCACAGTTCTGCAGGAAGCATGGCTCTGCTCAGCCTCTAGTGAGGTCTTTACTGCTGCCCAAAACATGGCAGAGAAGGTCAAAGGGGCAGTGGGCACACGGGAAGAAGAGAGACTAAACCCCAGGAGCATCCTGCTTTATAACAATCCACTTTCATGAAAACTAATCCCTTCTCTCAGAACCAAGAACCGAGAACTCACTCACTGTCTAGAGATGGGCACCAAGCCATTCACCCAAACATCTCCCACTAAGCCCCACCTCCTAACACTGCTACCCCAGGGGATCAATTTCATCAAATCCTATCCACATCCTAACACCTTGTCAGCTCCTTTTCCAGCTCCCCTCATCTCCTAAAAAGTTGATTTTCAAATTTTCTCTCCTCTACAACCTCTTCCATTCCTCTAGAGAAAAATAAAGGCAGTTGGATGGGCGCTCCTTCAATTTCTGTAACCACAAGCGTCTGCATAAACACCCATTTCCAACTTTTCCTCCAGAGGTGGTGTTATTCCGCGCCTACCCTTGGTTGAATCCAACTCCCACTTCCTCTTCTTGGCTCAACTCAGGGACCACTGCCTCCTGCCCACATCCGTCCTCCTCGAGCTGATTGAACCCCTCTTCTGTTCTCTATAGCACTCCTTGTCTCCTGTACCACAGCATGAATCCTGTGGTCTTATGACATTTGCTTACTCAGAAGCCTCCCTCACTGAGAGGTGGGGGTTCTGTTATCTCTAGCCAGTGCCTGGCATGGAGTATGTTCTCAGTAAATGTGTTTTTGGATGGATGAATGCCTGCATGATGATCTCTTGGGTTGCTCTGAAGATGATTTTATTAGCATTTGCGTTATCATCTCTCCTGGGTCTGAATTTCTTGGCAAGGGAAGAGTCTTCAGGTATCTAGGTTCTCCCTTTGCACTTCCCTCCCTGTGGTAGAAATGAATGAAAGCAGAGGTGTTGGGTTTTGACTACTTTGCCCCACCTGTGCACCCTGCCCTTGTTTGTCTGGGCAGGGTGCACAGCTGGGGCACAGTTGTATCGTGGAGGTGAGAGGATCACCATTGGGGATGGCTGCTGGAAGAAGCAGCCTTGTCCTGGCCAATAGTGAGAAGCTCCTGGTTCTCCCCGCAGCTAGTGTGCTCCTTCACTCTCTTCTGGGCAGCCTCACCTGCTGCTGGGAATTTTCCCTGATGTGCCCTCTGTCTCTTCCTCAAGGCCAGTGAGTCAGGTTCATCAGACTCCGAGGAGGTCAAGGCCATTGGGATCTCACCTACCAGGAGACAAAAAGAAGTGGGAGAATGTGTGAAGGAGAGAGATGAGAAGGAGGGGGATGGCTTCCCGCCCCTTCCCACCCCAAGTATGACCAACTCTGGTGACTGAGCACAGATATCTCTACTTGTCCTCTGGGACTTACATTTGTTTGTGACATATGCATGGAGGGTTAGGACAGGGAAGGCTGCGTGGGACATGGGCCTGGCACCAACCCAGGTAAGACTGTGCAGTGTGGAGGGGTCTTAGGGTTCTCGTGCTTGACGAGCCCCTTTGCCCTGGCCTTGGTCCCTGGATGTGGAGGCCACCGTGCCTCTCCCCATCCGAATTCCCTCACTTGGCACTTTTCCTGCCCTCCTGATTTGCATTAAAAGCCACACATCCTGAGGAATAAGGCCCAGTGGTTAGGAACTTGAACGCTGGAAGGTTGAACAATCCAACCTGGGTGCAAATCCTGGCTCCACCACAAACTGCTGTGCAAGTTTCTCTGAGGAGTAGATTTCCTAACCAAAAGATGGCAAATTTTGTCGACTCAATGGGTTTTGTGAGAACTGTATTAAATCATGCTTATGAGCTTAAAGACTTTTGAGCCTTCAACAAGTAGTGATTATTATGCTGTTTTTGATATCTTTCTTCAACTCACCTTGTCAAAAACAAGTGCCCTTTCTGTGGTGTTACTACAGAACATTGCAATAATAACATATAAACATTTTAATGGTAATGTATGTGAAGGGAGACCCCACAAAAAACCTCAGAATTTATAAAAAATTGTGTATTCTTACATGTTTACACTTCAGTCACCTTCAAAGTACTCTCTGTTTGATGCAGTACACTTACTGAGATGTTTTTTCCACTGCTCAAAACAGTTTTTGAACTCATCAGCATTGATGCTATTTAGTGCTTCTGTCATTTTTCATCTCACCTTTTCCACGTTGGCAAAATGTTTCCCTTTGAGGACTTCTTAAATCTGGGAAAAACAAAAAAGTTGCTCGGTGTGAGATAGGTGAAAAGAGAGGGTGGGGCACAGGGGTCATGCTGTTTTTGGTCAAAAACTGATGAACACTCAGTGTGGTGTGGGCAGGGACACTCATCAATTACCCATCATAACGTGGGCAAACATATAGAAAGAATCTCCCCTACCCCCAAATGCACTGAAGCCAAACACAACCTCTCATAACTATGCTAACTGGTACACTGATGCTGCCCAGAACACTTACCTAGTGGGGAAAGCCTGTACTACTGCCTTCCAAAAGATAATTCCTGGTTTTTTTTGGGTCCCACCTCACATAATAATATGCTACATATGGGCTATATGCTATGCCAGTATATGCTATATAGTATATGTGTACTATGTACTTATACTGTATAGTATTTGTAGCATCTACTACATATGTAATAGTATATAATAACATACAGTATTTCATAATAATAACTTTTATTAAGCACCTACCATGTGTCAAGCATCATTTTATAAGTTTTGTGTATATTAATTCATTTAATCCTCTCATGGTAGGTATGATTGTTATCCAGATTTTATAGATGAGAAACTGAGGCACAGAAGAGTTGAGTAGCCTGCTTAATGATATGTAGTAAAGGGAAGGGTAGGATTTGAAATGAGATCCAGTATTAGAATTCGTGGTTTGTGGGCCTGACCACCCACCCCTGGGCTTTGAGTTTTATGCATGTGCTGCCCGAGTCTGATTCATCTCCAGCACCTTGATCCGGGTGTGCAGTTGTCTGTGGAATGCCAGCAGTGAAACATGCCAGCTTGTCAGTGGTTGATCACCTCAGGAGGGAGGATGCCAACTTCCCAGTGCCTAGTTCCCAAAGTCCTGGCCTCCTGTTCGTTTTGGTCTAACTAAATAGACTATATCTGAGCCTGGCAGCAGATAGGAGATTTTTTTTTTCCTTACAGGGAAAAGTGCCTATAATGGATAGACATACTATAATGGGGAAGAATGATCACTAAGCTAATTAGAATAAGAAAAATAGGGGCTCGTTTTGCAACTAGGGATTGTACTTGAGCAATGAGCAGAGGTAAGACATTGGGTACAAACATGAACTCAACCAGGTGATGATCAGCTTCAGAATTCTGTCCAGAAAATAGTCTACTTGGGGCAGCAAGTTCCCACAAAGCCATCTATCCCTTCCTCATTTCAGACATGAAGAAACTGATGGTCACTTGAAGGTCACCATCATCAAAAGACATTAACATGTAGTTGGGTGTGCTGGCAAGTCCTTATAATTCTAGCTACTTAGGAGGCTGAAGTGGGAGGATCTCTTGAGTCCAGGAGTTTAGAGACCCTACCTCTGTAAAAACAAAAAAAGACATTAGTGTGTAGTGAGATGAGCATGTGGGTTGTTGATTATTGTCACTTATGTCTTCTGATCTTAAATTTCCTCTTCTCCAAAGTAAGGATAATAATAAAACCCGTTTCACAGGTTTGTTGGGAGAAAGTAAAGCATCATAAATCACAGAGTTGTAAAGATATGTTCTATCTGCAGAATGTCTTAATAATAAATAAGGATGATGATAATAATAATAATATCTAACCTATATACAGCACTTGCTAGACGATATGCCAGGAACTCTAAGTGTTTATATATATCTAATCATCACAACAATCTTATGAGATAAGTAGCATTATCATAGTCACCTCATAAATGATAAAATGATATTTTTCTGTTGTTATCTCTACTACCAACATCCTCACTTTGCTGTCACCACCTCCACCATCATCATTGCCAGCCACATGACCAATAACATCGTTACCATCATTAATACCACTGTCACCATCATCATCTAACCAGTACACCCCAAGTCCCATTTCCTTAAGACCTTCTTAAGTGACTTGCTTGTTAATATGATAAATACCACACCCTCCATGTGTGACAATGGCTTCATTTGTCACCTCCCCCACTCAGGTAATATCTTTATTCACACTTCAGAGGACCAGGGAGTGACTCCCTAAAAATTCATGCTGCGTTTCTGGCCCTGTGGTGTGGAAAAAGCAGTGAGTTTGGCTGATAAACTTGGCATGTTCCTCAGGTTTTCTCCTCTGTAGTCATTAGATCTGTCCCAGAGACAAACTCTTTCACTGGATTCTCTCTGTTTTCCTACGATGCAGGTAAGGGAGACCTTAGCTCACTAACATAATTTCCCCGTCCCGCATTAACTATACTGTCAAGGTGAAGAGAATACTCTTTATTTCAACTGTAGACCTACATAATGGGCAGTGCCCGGAGGAGAACAACAGAAATGTTTGAGGTTGGGATTCTGCAGCATAAAAAGGCACAAGTTAATTAATTACCTTTGGCTTCTCAGAAAGATTTCTCTGTACACAATTGTGTTTCATCTTTGTAATCCGCAGCTATACTTTGAGGGTTTCTGAAATGGAGAAATTATCCATGTTCTGTCCAGAGTTATGCTTGAGTTAAAAGCTCATAGGAAGGTGGACATAAATGCCCCTGGAACAGCTCCTGCACCTCTGGGGCTGCCCACAAGAGAAGTCCTTCTCCAGAGAGATACGATTTGGTAGCTCAGAAGGGTAAAGGGACTCATTCTGACATTTTTGCTTGGGGGCTGTCATTTAAAGTTTCTCCCTGCAAAGGGGTGTCCAGTTCCGTTGAATTTCTTCAGCAAGTCAACACAAATTGCAATGTGGAAATGAGTGTGTGGAGACATTTCCGATGTGGTATTTCTTTCTTTCTTTTTCTTTTTTTTCTCTTGGGTTAAAACACAGTCAGACCTTTGTGCAGAATGTGGATTCTGAAAGGCCATTGAAGGCCGAATGGCAGAATCTTTAAGGCATCTCAGGAGAACATTGAGCACAAACACAGCACATGCCAACTTGCTTGAGGCTGGGAAGACTGAGGGCTTCTCTGCAGCAACTTCACTCTTCCTACACACTAACCCTGGAAGGCTCTGGAAGGTACATCCCCTTGGCTGGCTTAGAAGGCTTGATCCATTCATCCATTGAACAAATATTTGCTGAGAGTCTGCTAGTGCCAAACCTATGCTAGGTTTCTGTATTCTGAGAATACAGAAGTGAATAAAAATAGGCAACGATCCCTCCTGACATAGCATTCACTTTTCCCCAGATTGGCTGAATATTGTGATTTTTCTCTCTTTCTGTGTCTGTGTGTGTGTGTGTGTGTGTGTGTGTGTGTGTGCGCGCGTGTATGTGAGTGTGTATGTGGGTGTTATATAAATGAATTCTCTTAGATTTTATATAGAAATCTTAGATTTCTTAAATTTATATATAAATAAAGATAGAACTATGTTGACATATAGATACTGTATACATAAATATTTATATAATGACATCCTCTTAGATTGTGTGTTCCAAGAAGGCAGGGATGGGATTTATTCAGTTATCTTTGGACATGCCTAGAATAACATCATTCATTCACTCAACACATACTTTCCAAATGTCTATTCTGAGTTAGGTGGTGGGTATAGAGTGATGGGGAGAAAGCATAGAGATTATAGTCTAATTTAGTAAATAGTAAAACAAAGAGTGATGCCTTGATTTTTATTGACATTTAATTTGGGTTTCTGATGGACAAATCTCAAATCTTACATCTGTAAAGATATCACTTACATATTCGTCACTAGTTGACACATTTTTTTGGCATGAATGACTTTGCCCACCCAATGTACAGTCTATTTTTTAAAACTTTTTATTTTGAAATGATTTTAACTTTACAGAGAGTTGTGAAAATAAGTGGAGAGAATTCTGATGTATCCTTCAGCCAACTTTCCTTATTTTTTAATTTTTATTTATTTATTTACTTATTTTAAAGATGTGGGGTACAATCCAGGGTTAGATATAGAAATGGTCATTATGCAGGTACCCTTGTTGATGAGATGTGCCCCTCCCTCCCCTAGCAGTTTCCCTCAACTGTCAATCCCACCCCCACTCCCCTGGCAGTTTCCCACTACTGCCAATCTCTTATTATGATAATCATTCAAGGTTTGCTTATGAGTGAGAACATGTGGTACTCAGTTCTTTATTTCTGTGATAGATCACTGAGTATTATAGATTCTAAGTCCATCAAGTTGCTGTGAAATTCATAATGTCCTTCTTTATGGCCGTGTAATATTCCATCATGTATATGGTTCACATAAAAAAAAAATCCAGTCTTCTTTTGATGGACAGCATGGTTGGTTCCATGTTTTTGCTTTTGTGAATAATGCCACAATAAACATGCATGTACAAGGTACCTTTTTCATAGAGTGATTTGAGTTCCTCTGGGCTTATTCCCAGAAAGGGGATTGCAGGATTGTATGGAAGGTTGATTTTTAGATCTTTTAGGAATTACTGTACTGTTTTAGTATTCTTTTTCCCCTGCATCCTCTCCAGCATCTGTTGTTTTTTGAGTTATTGATGATGGCCATCCTGACTGGAGTTAGGTGGTATCTCAGTGTGGGTTTGATTTGCATTTCTTTGATGATTAGTGAGCCTGAGTATTTTCTTCCTGTATCTGTTGGCTGCTTGTATGTCTTCTTTTTTTAAAAAGAGAAACAGAGTGGTATCTTTATATGATACACAAATGTATGTTGCAAGATTTCCATCAGGTACCATATGTCTTCTTTTGAGAAGTGTCTATACCTTTCTTTTGCCCACTTTTTTTTTTGAGTTGGAGTCTCACTCTGTCACCCAGACTGGAGTGCAGTGGCCGCTCCTGGCCACCGCAGCCTTGACCTGCTGGGCTCCGGTGATCCTTCCGCCTCAGCCTTCCAAGTAGCTGGAACTACAGGTACGCGCTACCACGCCCGGCTAGTTTTTTTTTTTTTTTAATTATTGTAAAGATGAGGTCTCGCCAAGTTGCCCAGGCAGGTCTCGAATCTGCAGGCTCAGGCAATCCACTCATCTCAGCCTCCCAAAGCGCTAGGATTACAGGCTGAGCCATCAAGCCCGACTTGTCCACTTTTTAATAGGACTGTTTGTTTTTTTCTTTTCAGCACATTTGAATTCCTTGTAGATCCTAGATGTTAGGCCTTTGTCAGATATACAGTTAACCAGCTTCCTTTAATGTTAACTTGTATAACTATGGTACATTTATCAAAATTAAGAAATTAGCACTGGTATACTACTGTTAACTGAATTATAAACTTTATCTGGATTTCACCAGTTTTTCCATTAATGTCTTTTTTTCTGTGTCAGATTCCAGTACAGAACACCCTGCTACATTATTCATCATGTCTCTGTTGTGTCCTCTGTTCTGCGATAGTTTCTCAGTCTTGTTTTTATGACCTTGACAGTTTTGAAGACTGCTGGTCAAGGATTTTATAGAATGTCCCTCAATTTGGGTTTGTCTTGTGTTTTCTTATTATTAATCAGGGGCTATGTGTTTTTAGGAAGAATATCAGAGATGAAACAGCCTTCTTATTACATTCTACCACGGATATGTGACCTCAGCATGACGACTGGTAATGTTAACCGCAGCCACTTATTAAGTTGGTATCTGCTAGGTCTGCCTATGGTAAAGCTCTTTCCCCCATTTTATATACTTTTTGTTAGAAGCTAGTCACTAAACCAGCCCACACTCAAGGTGGGGAAACTTAACTCTACCCCTGGAGGAAGGCTTGCTTCCTTTTTGTGCTCCTCTCACTTACATGTCCTGTATCTGGTAACAAGGGCGCATGGTAGTATTTAGGGATCATGATGTTAAAGTTATGCTAGTTAAAGTTCCTAAGTCGAATCCATCATATAATGCCTTGTTTAGAAAATCCTTCTTCATTTAACATGAGCTGGTATGAGAGAGGTAGAAAGAGATTTTCATTTGGAGGGTTCTGGAGTTCTTGTCGCTTATAAATGAACTCCAGTACTACAGATGAAATATCTTTTCCTCAGCATAACGCAGTTTTAGCAACTGCTTATGGTAGTTTAAGGTAAGAGACTCAACAGTGGTTCAGTTCACATGACTGTGGAATCATAACACGTTGGGTCCGGGCAGAATTATTTGGTCCCATCTCCTCACTTTATGGAGGCATTTGAGGCACAGAGAGGAGGCACCACTTCTCCAAGGTTGCTCAGCCAGTAACAGGGAGACTGGGCCTCCTGCTTCCCAGGGCTCTTCTCCTATACATTTCTCTGTCTGACCTCCCCAGCAGCTGAGGAAATTTACACTGTCTTCCCCCACCTCCACTATCATTCATGCCAGCTCCTTCCAGGGCCTCCTATTTTTTTCTATAGATCAGGAATCAGGCCTCTGTCTAGTCGTACTCAGAACAACACAGGGTTAAGGGAAACACATTTGGCAAACACCCTCACACCCAGAACCACACAGCATCCCGTCCCACCAACCTCAGCTGGAAATCTCAATCCCCTTCTTACCAGGCTCTGCCCTAAGATGAGATGCTGTAGTTTAAGAATGGAAGCTCTCTAGTAAATTTGGAGTTCATTGTCAGAGATCGCTGTCCCGGGAACAATGAGAGCAATTCCGTTAGACGTCTGAGCCAGCTTAAAGGCATGAAAAGACTAAGCAAATAGGTCTTACGTTGTCAAGAGGCAGTAAGACTCAGAGGTTGCACTTGGGAGGAGAAACTAGAAAAAACATTGCCTTCTTTCTCCTACCACCCACTTCAACTGGGGTTAGAAAGCAGATGGGTGAATATCTGGCTGAATTTTCTCTGTTCATGAGACACGTTGATTGTTCTAGTGAAAAGAGTGAAGCTTGAAGTCTTACTTTACTCCTAGGTACAGGGGGAGTTCAATGACCACATTCATATGGGGATGCTTGACAGTGTTTCTCTGGACAGTGATGTTTAGGTCAGGGGAAGAGCTTTCCCATGGCATAGACTAAGTGGTATTCAGGGGGTCTTGTCAAAATATCTAAATAGATGCATTTTCCACATGTCCATTTTGATGGTCTTAGTCACAGCAGGGGAGCTTACAAGAAGCAAAGTCCAGGGTAGTGAGAGCCTCCAAGGAAGTGGCTGCCATTGTAGCTTCAAGTGTACCTCCTGCATGGGGCTTCCACAGATTGGGCAATCCACTTGATACAGTGAGTAAAGACTGGTTTTGGCTGCCTCAGTTTCCCTCCCCTGGTTGTGTCTCATTCACACATCCCTCTCGGCATGGAATCTTTAATATTCACTCCCTTTCTCTTCATTACATTCTCTCAGGAAAGCTCAGAAGCTCATTCATACTAGCATGTAAATCACTGGTTCCAATTCAAGGTGTTAGACCTTTGTAGGGACCACTGCTTTTAAATAGGAATAAATACATGTACATGATTCTCAACCTTGGCCATGCAAAGCATGTCTTGTGCTCTACTTATAAAATACAGAAGTCTGGGTCTCACTCAAACTTCGCGATGTTAAAAAAGCTTCACAACCAGAGCAAAAAACCTTCCCTAGTGGGAGAGTCTCACTATGTAATTCCTGGGCCAGCAGTACCAGTATCATCTGGGAACTTAGCAATGCAAATTTTCAGTGTTGAATCAGAAACTCTGGAGGTGGGGCCTGGCAATCTGTGTTTTCTCCCTGTGATTCCGATACACTGGAAAATGTGAGCACTACTGCTCAAGGACGAAGGTCTACCTGGGGCATTTTAGTCAAGTGTTGGGGGAAATGTGACTGGAGGGCAGGGGTATCCTCTGAAATGCTTCATGAATGGTTGGCAAGTCTGTATACACATAAAGCCATCTCTGGTCGCTTGTCGATCTGTTGAAGCTGTCTCAGATTTGCTAGACGATCGTCAGTGTTGGAACCTTTTCTTCTAGTAGGAAGGACAGTGATGATTTATCTAAAATGGCAATAATCTATTACTGGGTAGTAGAGTAATTGGTGGTGGTTATGTTGGTGGCCATGACTACTTCCCTTCCTTCCACTCACGTCCCATAAGCCACAGGCCACAAATGAGGATAGAGGCAGGGGATAAGTTTATGGTAGGGGAAGTCAGTAATTTTATTTAAGATAAATTGCACTGAGTTAGAGACTATGGAACTCTTGTGTACAGTATTTCTTCAAGTGTAAATTTTATCTTAAAAGCAGTGATCCCAAAGCACTCATTTGAAGCATAGTGTCTTTACAGCCTGAAGTCATTGTAAGTAGGAAAGAGTTTCTGAACATTTGAACGAAATGTGGTGACATTTCAGTTCTCTTCAACCAGCACTATTCTTCGTACTAGGATGCAACATTGAACAAGAGATACACTGTCTATAATCTCAGGATCTAGGCAGAAAAACAAATAAGTGAGAAGATTCCCAATGAAGAGGAGACATAGGATGCAGTATGAGCATCTAGCATCTGTATGAGCATGGTCTTACTTCTGGGGCTCATGTAAGTCCTCTCTGGGGAAGTGATATTTAATGTGAAAACTGAACATTGAACAGGAACCAACCAGATGAAGAAATGTAGGGGAGGGAAGGAAAAGGTGGGGAGAAGAATATTCTAGAGGAGCTTGTGTGAAGGAAGGCCTGGAGTAAAGAGAGAGTGCCTGGTATGGCAAGTTTTAGTACTGCAAGCTGAATACACCAGACCCTAGAAAGTTCAAGGGAAGCTGACTGGGCAGG
>NW_007233059.1:255097-267600 GCF_000164805.1 Carlito syrichta
AAATAGGTTAGGGAGGCAGCAATCCCGGGTCCTAGAGGGCCTGGAAAGTTAGATGAAGAGTTTGGACTAGGGCCTAAGGGCAATTGGAAGCCAGTGAGAGATTTAAAGCCATGGAAAAAGATGATAGATTTGCATGAAAAGTAAATCTCTTGGCTGCATTTTGGAAAGTGGAGTGGTGGAGGAATTGTGGGTATTGGGAGATAGTCAGGAGATGAGTGTCACCCAGATTAATTTACAAATGTTTGCTTAGGGAAAATATGAAATGAACTAAGAAATGAGGAGATTAAAGTGTGTTTTTCATCTTATGCTCTTTTTCAGCCCTAATTTTGTTTCTTTGGATGAAACAGATCTATGACAGCTTTCTTCAAAGAATGTGCGTGTACTCAATATATGCAATACCTAGCCAGTGACATGAAGCAAATCAGTCAACATTAAGTGAACACTAGCTGTGGGCAAACACAATATAAAACAGTGCTGGACACCACAGGGGACTCCAGGAAGGCTCAGTTCTTGCCCACAAGAAACTAACAACTGAGTAATGGAAATAAACAAGAACACTTAACTGTTCACTGAAGATTCCAGCAGTATGTGATTCATTATCCAAAAGTGAGGAAAGAATGATAAACACTCTAAAAGGAGTGTTAGAAAGGATTTTATGGAATCGTGGGTCTTGGGCAAGGCTTTGAAAGTTGCTGGGAAGCCGGGCTCGGTAGCTCAGCCTGTAATCCCACGCCTTTGGGAGGCTGAGGTGAGTGGATTGCCTGAGTCCGCGGGTTTGAGACCCGCCTGGGCACCGAGACCTCATCTCTACAGTAAATCAAAAAATCAGCTGGGCGTGGTAGCGTATGTCTGTAATTCCGGCTACTCGGAAGGCTGAGGCGGAAGGATCGCCGGAGCCCAGCAGGTTGAGGCTGCGGTGGCCGGGAGCGGCCACTGCACTATAGTCTGGGCGACTGAGTGAGACTCCAACTCAAAAAAAAAAAAAAAAAAAAAGAAAGTTGCTGGGAAGTGGGTGGACTGACACTATGGGAGCGTACAGCAGGCAGGGAGTAGTGTGAGCAGTGGGCATTGTGATGGCTTCTACATTTGGGGATCATTTGTGTCAATTTTCAGGGAAAGATGACTGATTCTCAGACATAATAGAAACACATACTGGTTTTTAGCAAAGAATAGGGGATTAGTGTTCTCATCTTATTTAGTGGTCACTTTTTGTGCTACAATAGAGTAGGGACATGGACATCTGGTGGACTTGGCTGGAAAGACATGTGGGACTGACTTGGAAGAGGCCTGAGAAGGACAGAAGGAACACAGGCGCTGCCCCAAGAGAGTGCAGTGGGTCTTCTATAACTCTGGCTGGTCTCCCCCCAAACCAAGGTGTTTGGTTTTCAGAACATTACCTAGTGCCAAGGCAGTTTGGAAGTTATATATAACTGAAGGGACTATTCTAAAAGTCACACCCAGAAGCCCCAACTCTTTGTCCCATCTGCTCTTATGCGGGAGTTCAGCTGTCTTGAAGAGTACGTGGGCTCTGAATTGTCCTCAAGACTCAGGTATTGAAGACTCTGAATTGTCCTCAGGTACAATTTGCTACTTGATGGCCACCTGCCACCACCCAGAACAGGGGCTGGGGAGGAGGATGAAGGGCATAGGAACTGAAATTGTTGTGCAACAGCAGCAGGTCTAGGCTGGGCCTGAGAAAAGATGAGCATGTTTCTGGGGTGACTTCTGGGAGATACCTGTGCCGGCCAGTGGGGCAGGCTGCACTCAGCCTGGGCTGTGCAGGTGATCAAGGTGATGCAGGCAGTATGTCTCCGAGTCTGATTGGGAGACGTGAGCCTGCAGGGTGAGTTCAAGGGGACATGACACCTGCATAGCACCTCCAACTCTGTGTGCTCTCTGGAGATGCTTGTGGGGTTGCCTGGATTGAGGTCCAGGAAAGCCAAAGGAGTGGGGAGACCCCAAAGACCACCTACGGACCCCACCACTCACTGGAGTCGGGCCTCATATCTATTTTGAAGACCTGCTTAGTGATTCATTTTTTTTTTTTTAGTTGGAGTCTCACTCGGTTGCCCAGACTGGAGTGCAGTGGCCACTCCCGGCCACCGCAGCCTCGACCTGCTGGGCTCCGACGATCCTTCTGCCTCAGCCTTCCGAGTAGCCGGAATTACAGGCGCGGGCTACCACACCCAGCTGATTTTTTGACTTATTGTAGAGATGAGGTCTCGCTGCCCAGGCGGGTCTCGAACCCGCGGGCTCAGGCAATGCACTCACCTCAGCCTCCCAAAGGCGCGGGATTATAGGCTGAGCCACCGAACCCGGCTGTGATTCATTTTTTAAAAAAAGGATGTGACTGACAGAAGCCAGTTGAAAATCTGTGTCATTCGAAGGACCTTTTCGCAACATACTCTTTTGGTCCCTGCTACCAGGCTTGAAGGCATAGCCCTGAATAGGGAAGGTCCCTGACTTTGTGACACCCACAGGGGTGACAATACTGAGCCCAGGACCTGCTAAGTGTGCACAGACCAGGCCAGGCTTTGCTGGAGTTGCTGGGGCCAGGGGCTGGGAGCAAGAGCCAGTGAGCTGCCAGCAGGAGGAAGACAATGGGCTAGTGTGAGTGCTGCCTGAGGGGCCCTGTGGAGGTGACAGTCCACTGGGGCTGCGGGGGCGTGTTTGTCCAGGCAGGAAGCCACGGGGACCCTGGGCCAGCCTCCCCTGGCTCAGCTCCTGACCGCACCTGCAGCGGAGCCCCTGGGCACCTTGGGGATGGATGAGCTGTTGCTGGATGCCCAGGCCCCAGCACTCCTGGCCTAGGCCAATTACTTCCTCATTTCCTTGTTGCAGTTGAGGCCTGCCCTCTCTGTTCCAGAGAATATTTTCCACGATATGCAGGTCAGTTGGCCTTCTCTCTTACTCACCTCTTGGACTCACTATCCAGGAGCCCAATTCCCCGAGTCGGGGAAACTAAGTCAAATGAAAACAGCTTTTGAGAGAGATAGGCCACCTCATAGGATCTCCATCTATGTATGTAGAACGAATGATTTTTTTAAAGTGTCTCTGGCTTTTCTGCTGTATTATGACTGTTAGGCCAATGAAGGTAGAAGTATAGCTTGGTGGGTGGGGGTAGTTTTATCACAAGATGATGACTTCCTGGTGTCAGTAGTCTGGGGACAAGGTCTGCCTCTGAGATCAGGCATAGGACTGGGGATAATTGTCCCAGGAGGATATCAGGGTGGGCCCATGTGGAGATAAACAGTACAGATGAGGAGACTGTGGAGGTAGGCCACACACCTGGCATTAATGTTCATGCTGCGTATGGAAAAGACCTTCGCGCCACAGGCACGACCTGGCTACAGCAAGTTCTGGAAGCTGGACTTTGTCTGTTTGACTTCAGCTCTATGCCTGGTATTATCCAGGCTCATTCCTAGTGTGGCCAAAAACAATGGCCAATGTTTTGGGGCATCTACTATTGCTAGACTTTGGGGTATGTTTTTTTTTCAGGCATTATTTGAATTTAACCTGGTAAGGAATGATTGTATCTGCATCTCGCAGATGGTGAAATTGAGACCCAGAGCGTTAAGTGCTTTGTTTTTGGTAACACATGATAACAAGTGGTAGAGCTGAGATTTGAACCCAGATCGATCTGATTCTGGGAATCAATTCTTAACTGCTTTTTGCTATGGAGTCTTTTAGACAGTGTCTAGACTGTGCTGAGTTTTACTATGTGGAAGGCTCAAGTTCAAGTTTGAATGAAGCTTTTCAAAGGGTAGCAGAGCTCCCTGAGTTGCAGTATTAGGTGAAGCTTGGGGTCAGTCATTCTTCCCTCCTAGATCATTCCCCCTCTCGTTTTGATGCCAGACCTCAGACAGTCTGACTTTGCTTTAGTAACTGGGGACCTTTCCCTCCTGGCTTCTCTCTGCAACCTCTTCCCAGCTGTCCCCAAAGCTGGGAGTGGCTAATGAGGAGACTCTTTTAGGGTCATGATGGTGCATCCTGTATGTAGGACTAAAGTAGGCAAGTTCCAAATACACAGTTCTTGGGGCAGTTAGCATCCCAGATACCCACCCTCAGCTACCGCCTGGCCTCCGCGTGTGTTCTTAGGCATCTGTGGGGACTGTGTGTCACAGTCAACAGAGGCTGCTGCCTGAGGGTGTGGAAGGCTGGACAGAAGCAGGTGTTCCAATGTCTGCCATTTGCTCTGATTGATCGAATCAGTCCAAGCTAAAATCACGGCCTCTACTAGACCAGAGTGTATGGCTGCTTAGATTAGATTATGTGATTCATCGTCTTTTACAAACTGTGATTTGGTAATCTGATTCCTTGACCCAGAGTAGTAACAGAAGAATCACATGGTAACAAGGGGTTGGGGGGAGATCTAGATAGCATCAGCTCACTGTGATATCTGTCCCAGCAATCTTTATAACTGTTGTTGGTATGTACGCTGATGAATCTAGGTGACTCTATGGTATAATCTGTCATCCCTCTGTCGCATATTCTCATATCTTTCTGAGGTCCAGGCAGTACCACTGGACTTCCCTCAGGGCCCAGGCTCAAGCCCATCCATGGGACTGTAATAATAATAATAGCTATCCCTTTCATATGCTTACTACTAGCCAGGCACTGTTGTATTGTTGTTTTACACACGTTAAATAATCTAATCTTTATAAAAATTTTATAATGTACAAACCCAGAGGAGACAAGGTTGGTGGAGGCAGGATCAAACCAGCTAGTTGACTTGAGGGTCAGGACTCAACTACCAAGCTCTACCACCATTGTGCAGCTTGGAATGCCGATTCTCCCCAAAGCTCAGAGCAGGCAGTAAGAGATGGAGGAGCTGGGTGAGGCCTCGCTCTCTGAAGAAGATTGCTAGATGTATAGGGGAAGAAGCAGGTAAGGCAGTGGTTCTCAAATGTGACCCGGGGGTCAGCAATATCAGCATTGCCTCCGAATTCATTAGAAATACAAATTCTTTGGTCCTATCCTTGACCTACCAAATCAGAAGCTCTAGGAATGGTGATCCGGATGCCCGAAAATCACTGGAAAAGGGACTAAGGAGGCTAGTTTCTAGGTTCATCTCTGCCCTTTCCTAGCTAGATGACCACAGGCAGGTGATGTCATCTCTTTGATTCTGGTTTCCTCATCTTAAAAACGAAGGCTTCATTCTAGATTCATTCACTTTTCATTAATCCAACAAATATTTACTGAGTGCCTACCATGTGATAGATTCTGAGAACACAATGCTTTCAGAATGGAGCACAGTGAGAGCCAGGAGGCTTGGCATTATCCGTGGTTACCATTCTAGGTTCAGCCCTAGTTGATTCTGATTGCAACAGTTGTTAGAAAGAGTCTTTATTTCCCGCACCCCCTGTTTCACCCCGTTTCTCCTAATTCCAATAAATCTCCACACTGTCGTCAAAGCCACTTTTAAAAGAAACATAGCTTTGACCCTTTTGCTCTAAGTAAAAACCTTCAGTGGCTCCCCCTTGTCTATATTTTCCAAATGAAACACGATGAAAAACCGAGTTGCCTCCTATGATCCTTGCAAATGTCAAAGGCTGCAGACACGATACTGCTCATGACACATTGGCCTGTAGGATGGTGAAGAGGGAGAAGTCCTGGCCAGCAGATGTTCTAGGTTCTACAGAACCTGAATCCACTTGGCTGAAAGAAGAAAAGAAAGGGTAGGAATCTTGTGCAACATTTGGCAAAACTGTCCCCTTCCTTGGGACTCGTATGACATTTTCCCCAGGCAAACTTGGTTAAATTTCTTGCCTGTGTTTCAAAACCTACAAAAATTTGGAGTAACAGAAAACAAGTGTGTTGGTTCAAGACTCTCAATAGCAGGAGTTAGAGTCTATTGTGGTAACTGGGGCCATTGTACTCATCAATTAGCATCCTGCATAGGGTCCCTGGGACTTGGAGATTGGCAGTTAACCTAGATGGGCGGGAGATATTGTTCTCCAACTTCAAGTGCAGCCACTGATGTTTCTATGGTAGTCTCTCCCTGAAAAAGAGTAAAGGATCAGTTATCAATGAATCAATGAAACTTTATTGAGCATATACTGTATTACTGTCTTGATGTCAAATTTTTCTGGTTAGAAAAGAAATCTGAGATACTTTCCTGAGACTTGTGTGTCTTTACACCAGAAATCTGCCAAGGTGTCTGCAATCCAGGGCTTGGCATCGTTTGATAGATTGGGCAGTCCCAACTCCAGCTGAGGTGGGTCTGAGAGTCCTCAGCAGGTCTTCAGGAATTTTGCTTTGTAATCTGTACATCTGCCTGTGAAGTCCACCTGTGGGTGCAACACGTTTGCTTGTTTTAGGGAGATAAGTGGTCTGAGTTGCATCCTGGGCTGCCCAAGTGGGATTGGGAGCTTTTGAAGAAAAAGGGAGAATAACGGTGTTCATGGGTTTTGCATTCCTGGTAGAACCCTCCACAGGCACCTGTGGCCGAATGGAAAGCGCCCAGAGCTTTAGCGCCCATTTCCTGTGGTTTGACGCCCGGGCCTTTCTGAATTTAGTTTCTGCTTTGTCACTAGGAGGGCAGTGGCTGGCGCCCAACTGATGTTGGTTGAATTTGCTGAATGTAGAGTATATATGTTTAGTGTCATTTGATGTTTGATGGTTTTTATCTGTATCCTTTAGCCGAGTTTTCAGAAATGCTTTCCCGAATGTGTCCAGGTTGCTTATTTTGAGAGGCACTTTCTGATCCACTGCTTTCCCCGTCTGGGAACATACTGGTGCTGGCTGCCTCTCCTTTACCTCCTCTCACACCCATGATATTGAAAGCTCTAAGAAGTCGGGGACCACACTTTCCTACATCCTCTGTGCCAAATACAGCTTAGATGACAGAGGGATGACGAACACGATGACAGATATTTGTTGCGTGAATGAGTGGATGAGTAAATGGATGGATGGATGATTGGTTGTCTGGGACTTAACTCTCGTGTGTGTGTGTGTGTGTGTGTGTAGGGGATGATGTGGTGTGGTGATTAACAGCTGTGGAATCAGATTGCCCAGATTAGATCCCTGGCTTGTCTCCTCATGAGCTTCATGTTTTAGCCAAGTGTCTTCACCACATTCTGGCTGTTTCCTCATAGGAAAAAACGAGGTTAATACTTCAAAGCATTGTTATGAGGATTAAATGAACTAATATGTGCAGTGTATAGAACAGTTCCTCGCACATAACAAGTGCTCCCGCAATCTTGGCTATCATTGGCTGTGTGAGCTGGAAGACACAGGTGAAGCTCATAGCTTTTTATCTCTATTCCCCTCCCTCCACTTTTGTTTTTTTATGGTGTGACTGTGTCTATTTGTGGGCCACATGAACTCAAGGAGACTTTTAAGGAAAAAAGTACTCATGCTAACCACTTTACATTTCTTGTGCACCTCTTACATTGATTACCATTTATTTTTTGTGTGTTCTTCCAGAGATAATGGGAGAGACTCTGGGCTCAAGTCAACATCTTTCATCTTCATTGTTATTATTATTATTTATTTCATTTTATTTTTTCGAGTTGGAGTCTCACTCTGTCACCCAGGTTGGAGTGCAGTGGCATACTCATGGCCACTGCAGCCTTGACCTGCTGGGCTAAGGTGATCTTCCTCCTCAGCCTTCCAAGTAGCTGGAACCACAGGTACATGTCACCATGCCTGGCTAATTTTTTGATTTATTGTAGAGACAAGATCTCGCCAAATTGCCCAGGCTGATCTCGTACCTCTGGTCTCAGGTTATCCTCTTGCCTTGGCCTCCCAAAGTGCTGGAATTGCATCTTCATTATTAATAAAAATAATAGTAATGATGATATCGGCTACCATTTGCAGTCTTTTCCATGTGTGGAGCATTATATGCATTGGTGTCTAAGGAATTGCCTGGACCGGGGATCAGGGTTACCCAGGTTTGTCTCTGGGTTCATTGAGGTCAGGCTTAGCATACGCTGTTCATTAATCTCATTCTGGTGTTAGTGTGGCCAAAAAACACCTCATGTAGAGCTACTACTTAGCTGAATTAACTGCTCTGTTTTTGGAGGCAGATTTTTTTTTCCCTTTGGAACTTCAAAACATCTAAAATTTTCAGTTGTCATTTTCTCTTTCTCTCCTGTTTCCTCTTTTTTCTTCTTCCCCCACTGATGTTTCTATTTCTATGTTCTTTTCATCTCTCCATCTCTTCATTCACTCATTCATTTATGCAGGTTGTTTTTCCACCAGATTAGAGAAGTCGTAGTTCAAAAACAGCAGCACAGCTGCCAGCTCAACAGCTCTACCCGTGACCGAAAGTTGCCCAGGAGCACGGCACTCATGCAAATAGACTTGCCTTCACATGTTGGAGACTTTTCCTTTTTGTAGTAAACTATACCTTTGATTCATAAGGAAATGGATTTTGGCTTTATGGTAATTCCTATTTCCAAATCACAAAAATCCTGAGTCACTGGAGGGCTTAGGTTTTCAGGAAGAGAAAGAGGAGGAATTTCTGTTGTTGCATCTTCAGAAGGAAGAGTGATTGATAGGTATCACCTTGATCATTGCACACACTCCCTTTACTTTATTCTTTTGAGCCTTCGGCTCAAGGGGAGCAGGGCATCAGTTAGTAGCTGTTTAGACCAACAGCATTCTTCATGTCTGCTTTTCTGGGGGAGAGAGAATCTGGCCACTTGAGGACCTTTTTAATGCTGCACAGAAAAACAGCGAGGCTGAGAAGTTTGAGTCCTGGACAGCCAGAGTGAGTGTCAGGTCTTAGGGTTACTGGATCACTATTCCTTGGGGGAATGACAGGAATGGGATTGTCTCTGAGTCCATAGTGTTTGTGGTGCCAAGCTCCATCTTGTGTGTGGGAAATGATGGTTATGTGTTTAGGTAGACAAAAGATGTTCCACGCTACATTTAAGCTGGAGTCTTTGTTTTTCTTTGCATTCAGGGTGTTCCAGGGGCATTCCAATGAAGAAGACTTGAAAGGGGATAGAAAGAAAAGGGGATCTTGAGAAAGAAAGAAGGACTAGTTTCTGATTGTCTAGGTTAGTGCTTCCTAAATCCTAAAGCAATGTCATCTGAAATGTTTGTTTAAGAAAGAACATCCCCAAACCTACCAACCAACAGAGTCATGGGCCACTCCAGACCTACTTAGTCAGGTTCTCTGGGCATGAGGCTCAATGAATACCTCTTTATAAATAAGTATCCCATGTAATCGGGTTGGCAATCATTCTCTGGGAATTCTTGTGAGACTTTCAATTGTCACCAGCGATAACTGACTTGGGCACAAAGGAGTATGTCTTCTTTTCCTCAATATAATTCCCAGCACAGAGTTTGTGCTCAATAAGCATTTGTAGATATATCATGAAAGAGAATTTTCAAAGGTGGCCATTAACTGTGCAGGAAGTGGGGGAAATACTGTTGGTAACATGGAGGCAAAACTCAAATGAAGGCTACTGTTTGGTGTATGATGCCAAGTAATGGTAAAGGGGAAAAAAATTATCTCTACCTTGGAAGGACACTGCATGGATAGAATAGCCTGGAGATACATTTTTTTGCAAAGACTCTTTTCCAAAACTCCATGGTAATGAGAACATCAAAGGCAATAGTTATCAGTCATTTATGACAGTCTTGGGCCATGGATAATAATTACAGCCACCTGGTCCTTGGCTTTCTCATCTGCAAAATGGGGCATGGACTACTCACCAGCTGCTTGGGTTGAAAGAAGTTTGTCAGTATGTCTACAGGCCATCTGTCTAGTGCCAGAGGTTGTTTGGGAATGGCCATAAAGAGAGTTGGGTACCCTCCAGTCTGCCATGGAGGCTGGGCTGTCACACACAATAAAGCCCTGGTTTCTGAACATTGGCACCTATCCAGGTACCAGTTGGGTCGATGCAATCTCTGTTTGGTCAGATGAATGTGATTTCCTTTTCATTGTACCTAGTCATAACATCTAACTATTTAAGAGCGATAAAAGTGGAAATTCCAATCATTAGGGCCATTTCTAGATAAGAACCTGCCATGCAGCTGTCAGCCATATTTACAGATGGTGACTGGGAACCTGAGAAGATGAGATGTGGTCTGACTCTTGCTGCTTCTTCAGGAAGGGTAGCAGGATCTGCTCTTTTCTTGGAAAATTAGAAATTGGCAAAGCTTAAAGGGCTCCCTTGTGTGCATGAATTTTGAGACCAAATGTATAAAAGCGAATTCAGTTATGTAATCTTTGGATCTGAATAAAACAATAAAAATAGTGCATGTAGAAAACTCTACCCTAGGCGATTCCGTTTAATCAATGCAACAATTATTGTTTTATTATTATTATTAACATTTGGAAGAGGAGGAAACTAAAGCTAGGAAAATTTAAACAACTTACCCAAGGCCACACTGCTAGAAGTGCAGCCAGATTTTTTTAATCAATATTTTTTATTGTGATATTGTGGGGTACAGTTAAGGGTTAGGTATACAAATATGCTTCGTTCAGGCACCCTTGTTGATAAGAGATGTCTCCCCATCCCCAGACAGATATTTACTACCGTTAATCCTATCTCCCTTCCCCTCCCCCCCATAGTTTCCCCACCATTGTCAGTCATTTTCTTATAGTATTACCTTGGATGTTCAAGGTCCACTATATGAGTGAGAACATGTGTTACTCAGATCTTTGTTTCTGTGAGAGGTCACTCAGTATTATAGACTCTAGTTCCATCCAGGTTGCTGCAAAATTCATGATTTTGTTCTTTTTTATGGCTGCATAGTATTCCATCGTGTATATGTACCACATTTTAAAAAATCCAGTCCTCTTTTGATGGACAGCATGGTTGCTTCCAGGTTCTTGCTATTGTGAACAATGCTGTGATAAACATACATGTGCAGGTATCTTTTTTATAGAGTGATTTGAGTTCTTCAGGGTATATTTCCAGTAGGGGGATTGTGGGGTCATATGGGAGGTCAATATTTAGAGCTTTTAGGATCACCATACTATTTTCCACAGAGGTTGTACTAGTTTGCACTCCCACCAACAGTGTAGAAGTGTTCCCTTTTCGCCACACCCTCTCCAGCAACTGTATTTTTTGAGTTATTGATAATTGCCATTCTGACTGGAGTTAGGTGGTATCTCAGTGTGGTTTTGATTTGCATCTCCCTGATGATTAGTGAGGTTGAACATTTTTTCATGTGTCTGTTGACTTCTCGGATGTCTTCCTTTGAGAAGTGTCTGTTCATACCTTTTGTCCATTTTATGATGGGGTTGTTTATTTTTTTCTTTTTAGCACATTTGAGTTCCTTGTAGATCCAAGATGTTAAGCTTTTATCAGACCTGGAGTTAGCAAATACTTTTTCCCAGTCTGTAGGCTGTCTCCCTGCTCTCTTGATGGTTTCTTTGGTTTTGCAGAAGCTTGTCAGTTTAATGAGGTCCCACTTGTCTATCTTATCTCTCATGGCCTGTGGGTTTCGTGTTTTACAGGAATTGGATGCCAGTTCCAATTTCCATGAGGGTATGTCCTTCATTTTCTAAGGTTCTTATGTTTGAGGTTTTACATTTAAGTCTCTGATCCATTTGGAGTTAACCTTTGTGCCTGGGGATAGATAGGGGTCCTGTTTCAATCTTCTGCGTGTGGTCAGCCAGTTTTCCCAGCACCATTAACTGAATAGGTTCTCCTTTCTCCAGTGGTAGGTGGTGGAGGATTTGTCAAAGATGAGTTGGTTGAGAAATTGAGGTTTTTCTTCTGGAATCTCAATTCTATTCCATTGGTCTATATGCCTGTTCCTGTACCAATACCAAGCTGTTTTGATTATTGTAGCTTTATAGTCAAGTTTGAAGTCTGCTAATGTGATACCACCTGCTTTGTTTTTTGCTGAGGATTGTTCTGGCTATTCTTGGTCATTTGTGTTTCCATATGAATTCCTGTGTTGTTTTTTCCAGGTCTGAGAAGAATGTTACTGGTAATTTAATGGGTATTGCATTAAATCTGTAGATTGCCTTATGTAAGATGGACATCTTCACAATGTTGATTCTTCCAATCCATGAGCATGGGATGATTACTGTATTTATAATGCTACAGTTACTATATTTTCTGTTTAAGAAAGACTTCTCTAAATTTGATTTACCATGATTAGCTATGTTAATACCAAAGTAGAGAAAATCATTAGTGGAATATTGTTTTCCCATCAGTTACTCCTCCAGCAATATATACCCAAATCTAAGAGGAAAATACTTATCCTAAATACAGCAATTCACTTTTCTGTCTTGGTGAGAAAATAATTGCAGCATAGCTGTATAAATAGCATTTTCCTTTGAAGATGCAGTATGTTGCCAAAGGTTGAGGATATTCTAAATGAAAATAACTTCTCATTATACTAAATAATTTCTCATTAATAATTAGATACTAGACAACTTCTTGCTTTCTTAAAGTTTGACTTTTTTTTTCCTAGAAAGAAGAATTTTGAAGATCCAACAAATAAACATTTTGGCTAATCGTGATCTAGCATTAGACCAAATACATGAATAAATAATATTCTCCTTTAAATAAAATAATAGCACTCTG
>NW_007233059.1:267620-357912 GCF_000164805.1 Carlito syrichta
TCTCATAGTATTGCATTGGATGTTCAAGGCCCATTATATGAGTGAGAACATGTGATACTCGGATCTTTGTTTCTGTGAGAGGTCACTCAGTATTATAGACTCTAGTTCCATCCAGGTTGCTGCAAAATTCATGATTTTGTTCTTTTTTATGGCTGCGTAGTATTCCATCGTGTATATGTACCACATTTTTAAAATCCAGTCCTCTTTTGATGGGCAGCATGATTGTTTCCAGGTTCTTGCTATTGTGAACAATGCTGCGATAAACATACGTGTGCAGGTATCTTTTTTATAGAGTGATTTGAGTTCTTCAGGGTATATTCCCAGTAGGGGGATTGCGGGGTCATATGGGAGGTTGATATTTAGAGCTTTTAGGAATTGCCACAATGCTTTCCACAGAGGTTGCACTAGTTTACCCTCCCACCAACAGTGTAGAAGTGTTCCCTTTTCGCCACACCCTCTCCAACAGCTGTTATTTTTTGAGTTGTTGATAATTGCCATTCTTACTGGAGTTAGGTGTTATCTCAGTGTGGTTTTGATTTGCATCTCCCTGATGATTAGTGAGGTTGAACATTTCTTCATGTGTTTGTTGGCTGCTCAGATGTCTTCTTTTGTGAAGTGTCTGTTCATATCTTTTGCCCATTTTATAATGGGGTTGCTTGTTTTTTTCTTTTCAGCACGTTTGAGTTCCTTGTAGATCCAAGATATTAAGCCTTTGTCAGACCTGGAGTTGGCAAATACTTTTTCCCAGTTTGTAGGCTGTCTCCCTGCTCTCGTGATGGTTTCTTTGGCTTTGCAGAAGCTTGTCAGTTTATGAGGTCCCATTTGTCTATCTTTTCTCTTATGGCCTGTGGGTTTCGGGTTTTGTTCAGGAACTGGATGCCAGTTCCAATTTCCATGAGGGTATGTACTTCCTTTTCTAAGGTTCCTATGGTTTGAGGTTTTACATTTAGGTCTCTGATCCATTTAGAGTTAATTTTTGTGTATGGGGATAGATAGGGGTCCTGTTTCAATCTTCTGCACGTGGTCAGCCAGTTTTCCCAGCACCATTTACTGAATAGGTTCTCCTTTCCCCAGTAGGTGGTGGAGGCTTTGTCGAAGATGAATTGGTTGAGAAATTGAGGTTTTGCTTTTGGAATCTCAATTCTATTCCATTGATCTATATGCCTGTTCCTATACCAATACCAAGCTGTTTTGATGATTGTAGCTTTATAGTAAAGTCTGAAGTCTGGTAATGTGATACCACCTGCTTTGTTTTTTTTGCTGAGGATTGTTCTGGCTATTCTTGGTGGTTTGTGTTTCCATATGAATTCCTGTGTTGCTTTTTCTAGGTCTGAGAAGAGTGTTGCTGGTCATTTGATGGGTATTGCATTAAATCTGTCGATTGTCTTAGGTAAGATGGACATCTTCACAATGTTGATTCTTCCAATCCATGAGCATGGGATATTTTTCCACTTGTTTGTGTCATCTTTGATTTCTTTGAGTAGTGTTTTGTAGTTTTCATTGTAGAGGTCTTTCACATTTCTGGTTAGGAAGATGTCAAGGTATTTCATTTTTTTTGTGGCTATTGTGAATGGAATTGTGCTTTTTATTTGAGTTTCTGTTTGCTTATTATTGGTGTAAAGAAATGTGATTGTCTTTTGCACATTTATTTTATATCCTGAGACTTTGCCAAAGTTCTTTATCAGTGTTAGAAGGTTTTTGACAGATTATCTTGGGTTTTCAAGGTACACGATCATATCATCTGCAAAGAGAGATAACTTGACTTCCTCTTTTCCTATTTGAATACCCCTGATTGCCTTCTCTTCTCTGATTGCTCTAGCCAAGACTTCTAATACTATATTGAACAGGAGGGGTGAGAGTGGGCATCCTTGTCTTGTTCCAGTTTTCAGGGAAAATGGTTCCAGTTTTTGTTCATTTAGGAGTCTGCTGGTTGTGGGTTTCTCGTAGATGGCTTTTACTATTTTGAGGTATGTTCCCCATATGCTTAGCTGTTCGAGAGTTTTTATCAAGAAGGGGTGCTGGATTTTATCAAAAGCTTTATCTGCGTCTAATGATATAATCATGTGGTTTTTGTTTTGACATCTGTTGATGTATTTAATTACATTTATGGTTTTATGAATGTTGAACCAGCATTGCAATCCCAGGGATGAAGCCTACTTGGTCATGATGGATGATTTTTGAGATGTGTTGTTGAATCCGGTTCGCCAGGATCTTGTTGAGAATTTTAGCATCTATGTTCATCAAAGATATTGGCCTGTAGTTCTCTTTCTTTGTTGGGTCTTTACCTGGCTTGGGTATCAATGTGATGTTAGCTTTGTAAAATGATTTGGGGAGAGTTCCATCTTTCTCAATACCTTCAGTAGGATTGGTATAAGCTCCTCCTTAAATGTCTTGTAGAATTCTGTTGGAAAGTCATCTGGTCCAGGGCTTTTTTTGTAGGTAGTTTTCTTATCATGTAGTCAATTTCCCTTGATTGTTATTGGTCTATTTAGGGTCTCAATTTCTTCTTGTTTCAACCTAGGCAGGTTGTGTGATGACAGAAAGTCCTCCATTTCCAAAAGGTTTTCAAGTTTGTTTCCATACAAGTGTACATAGTAGTCTCTAATGATCTTTTGTATTTCTTCAGGATCAGATGTGACTTCATCTTTTGTGTTTTTGATTGTGTTTATTTGGGCTTTTTCTCTTTTTTCTTGGTCAGTCTAGCTAGGGAACCATCAATCTTGTTTATCCTTTCGAAGAACCAGCTTTTTGTTTCACTGATTTTTTGTATTATCCTTTTGTCTTCTATGCCCTGGATTTGGGCTTTTATTTTGGTGATCTGGATTCTTCTGCTGAAATTAGGGTTTTTGTGGTCTTGCTTTTCCAGCTTCTTTAGGTGGCTTGTTAGGCTGCTAATTTGTGATCCTTCCATTTTCTTCAAGTGTGTTTGGAGGGATATAAATTCCCCTCTTAATACAGCCTTCATGGCGTCCCAGAGATTTTGGTAAGATGTTTCTTCATTTTCATTTGTTTCCAGGTATCTTTTGATTTCTGTTTTGATTTCATCATTGACCAGGAGTTGTTTAGCATCATGCTGTTTAGTGTCCATGTCTTTGTGGGTTTTGGGGGGACCTTGTTGGTGTTAATGATTATTTTTATTCCACTGTGGTCCAAGTAGGTGCATGGTAAAATTTCAGTCCTTTTAAATTTGCTTATGCTTGATTTATGACCAAGTATGTGGTCGATGTTAGGGTACGTTCCATGCGGTGATGAGTAGAATCTGTATTCTGTTGCAGCCAGATTTTAAACCAGGCTCTTAGACTCTAAATTCAATAATCTCTTCACTATACCTTGCTGCTTCTCCCTGAGGCAAATTATACAGAAGACTGAAAAATGGGCTTAGAATACCCAGTATGTATAGAAAGTGTGGGAAACTGCCTGTAAGCAGTAATAGACATTGATATTTTACCTGTGGGCTATCCATTTTATCTTGGCACCCATTATTGTCTGCTGAACTTAAAGCAATTTATCTCTCATATATGTAAAAATGTGATATCATAGTATTTCTCTATAATAAACAGTGGTTTTTAACCTTGGGACTCCCATGAGCTCTGTGAACTGTCTCCCAAGGAAAATATGTATATACTCACAGAATTCACAGGTCCCCTTTAAAGTCACCCTGGTCCTCCCCTCCACTTTCACCTCTAAGGTAAAGAAATCCTTCTCTATAGATCTGACTTTACAAATTGTTTCGAATTTCTGGATCACAGACAATCTTCATAGTCCAGAGGTTGTTAAACCTGTTGGCCATCAGTTTTTCTAGGCGCTCATCTGTCCATATCTGTGCTGGTGACAAATCATTTATTGAAAGGTCATATGAATTTCCTGTTTACCCAACACCGAATATCTGGCTATATGATACGAATATTTTCTGTTTTGTTCATTGCTATATCCTTAATGCCTAGAATAGTACTTGACACAATTACATGATATAATTGATATATTTTATTGTTTGTGTTTACTATATGTGCTTCTGAAAATTATGTGTAAAAATGTTTGAAAATTGATCACATAAATGCAACAAGAAATGTATTCTTAAAGGGAATTAGTCTACAATTTCTCCATTATATATAACATTACTGTAGATTTTTGGCATGTAAACTTTATCAATCTAAAGACATTTCCTTCCAGACCTAATTTTCTGAGTTATTGTTCTTAAATTACAAATAGATGTTGAACTTGATCAAATGTTTAGATATAGATTGAAGTAATTTCATAATTCTTTTCCTATAGTTTATCAATGTAGTGAATATATTGACAGATTTTCTAAAAGCAAACCACCTCCTTGTATTCTTGGAGTAAATTTTACATATGATGATGTATTATTATTATTATATCATGATGTATTATTCCTTAATGTACTATTTAATTTAGCAAACCAATATTTTATTTAAGATTTTTGAATCTGTGTTCACAAATTTAATGACCTATACTTTTTTTCTTATACTGACTTTATCTAGTTTTAGAATCAAGATTACATCTGCCTTTTATTTGTAAACATTCTGTGATTCTTTTCCACTATAATAACATATTGTTGGATATTTTAAAAAATTTATATTCAATCCAGGAATCTGTGTCTTTTAATTGGCGAGTTTAATCTTTTTATACTCATTATAGTTACTCTACTATTTAAACTTATCCTGTCATTTTATTTCTATTTTCCATACATTATATTTTTTAATACACCCTTCCTGTTTTCCTTAGAAAGATCAAGTTTACTTCAGGTGGTTTAAAAATTAAGCATCCTATTTCTATTTTTATAGTAGGAACAAATGTGCTGCTTGCTTCTTACTTCAGATCAATACTTTTGCTTATTTTCCCCTATTGATTTCTGACGTTTATTGATAAATATATTTTCCCCTTTATAAAACAAAAACATTAGTGTATTTTAATTTCCCTTTGATCTCCTCCAGGGCCACATATTACAAAATTGAATAGAATATAATATGAATGGTGTTCTCTGGACTGGTGCAATCAAGTGGATATTTCTTGGACATTTTGTTCTGGGTTGTTATGGATGAGTTTTTTCTTTTTTTTCCAGTTAAAAAAAATTAATATAATAAAGTTTACCAGGTATTTGATCACCTTTTACTCTGATAGTTCTTGCAACATCTTCCTGGTAGCCCTTTTCATTTGAGTGCTTCTGCCAAGAGCAATTTTAATGTGAAGTCTCGTAGGTATAAAGATATTTTTGTTATGCTACAATATTTTAATGACAATTTGGCTGAATTTAAAATTATAGGCCTAATGTTCTTTTTCTTCAATATTTAAAAATATTTCTTTGTCATCTGTTTGCAAGTAGTTTTGCTGTAGAGAAATATACTGCTGATTTGTTTCTCATTTTTTAGCTGTTAATATATTCATTTTCTCAGTAAGTTTTTAGGATTTCTTTTTAGTATTAGTCATTTAAAAATTTCCTTGTAATGTAGCCAGGTGTTAGTTTTATTGTATCTCTATTGTTTGTCCACGAACCTTTTCAACTAGATATTTTTTCATCTTTTGTTTTTAATTTTAGGAATTTATCTTTTTCATAGCTTTGTGACAAGAACAAGACAAGAATAACCACTTTTATCACTGCTGTTTTTCATAGCACTAGCCAACACTGTAAGAAAATAAATAAGAGATGGAACCATTGGGAGGAAAAAAATAAAACTGCAATTACTTTTGGAAAAGATCATATTAATCAACATCTACCTAGCAAGACCATCATAATCAACAAATTATTAGAATGAATAAAGGAGCTCAGTAAGGTTACTAGAAATAAGATTAACTAACCCCCAAATATTAGAATTTCTCAATAACTAACTAGAAAATATTATAAAAAATAAGATATCATTCATAATATCTACAGAAACTATAACATAATTGAGAATTAACTTATGTAAGAATGTACTAGACTTCCATGGAGAACATTTAAAAGCTCTAATATCAAAGAACATAGAATATGATCTGAAGATATAGAGAGTTATTCCATGCTTAACTGGACTAAATTACTGATATCAATCATCTTTAAAGTGATTTGTAAATTAAATGAAAACCAATAAAAATTTCAGTTACATTTTTTTGAGAAACTTGGTAAACATTGGAACTTTTAGAATGTACTATAATAAATAATAATAATAAAAACTGTAAGGTACAAGAACAGACAATGAGAACAATAAAGTAAAATAATAAAATAAAAGGTTCATGTATATAAATTAAGTGTCAATGTTCAAAAAAAGGAAACTATGATTAAAGTTAGCAGATAACAGAGTAGAAGTTTTGTTGAGTAAATGAATAATATCTAGAATTATACATCTAGAATATACAAATAACTCCTGCGAATCAATTAAAAAAAAGAAAACCCCAGTAGAGATGTTGGCAAAGAATGAACAGGTTTTAAAATTTTTTTTTTGTTGTTTTAAAGATGTGGGGGTACAATTGAGGGCTAGGTATACAAATGTTCATTATGCAGTTACCCTTGTTGATAAGGTGTGCTCCCCTCCCCACTGGCAGTTTCCCACTACTGCTGATCCCACCCCTCTTCCCCTGGTAGTTTCCCACTATTGCCAATCCCTTTCTCATAGTATTACGATAATTATTCAAGGTCCTCTTATGAGTGAGAACATGTGGTACTCAGTTTACTGTTTCTGTGATAGATCACTGAATATGATGGACTCTAAATCCATCCAAGTTGCAGCAAAGTCTATATGTTTGTCCTTTATGACTGCATAATATTTCATTGTGTATATTACCACATTTTTTTTTAAAATCCAGTCCAGTTTCGATGGGCAGCATGGTTGGTTCCATGTTTTTGCTATTGTGAACAGGCATTCTTAAGGAAGAGAAACTCCACAAGGTTAACATGCATGTGAAGAAATACTTAAATTCATTAGTATTAGTAATATATAATAAACCTTAATGAACTATTACTACATCTACTACATTGGCAAAAAGTAGACAGCTGGATAAGGCCAAGCGTGGTGGTTAAATGGAAACATGTGAAGCCTATGAACTACTGGTGGAAGTCTGCAGCAGCAATCTGGTTGTATTTAGTCAAATTAAATATATGCATATTCTTGGACCCAGTAATTCACCTCTGATCATAGAACCTCAAGGGAATTTTCACATGCTTCTGTAAAAGGACACGTAAGAAGGTTCATTGATGGTTTGTGGAAGAGGAAGTTGGAGATACTCTGGTTATGTAAAATGCAGTCTTGCACACCACGGAGTAGTATGCAGATGTTAGAAGTAACATGTGGAATGTCTACATAGCCACGTAGATGGATCTTACAACACTGAGCCGAATTAAAAAACAAGAAACTCTGAGAACTATAATACAATATTGCCTACATGAATTAAAAATCTATACATGCAAAGCAAAGCATGTTTTGTAAGCACAGGTATAAAAGTCTACAAATAAAAAGATTGATATCAACCTGTGAAAATAATTGTCTTAATCGGAATGGTGGGTGTGTATTGGGGGCTAGAAGAGACAGGAAAAAGAATAGGCATGGAAAATGAGGGGGAAAGTGGATGGATGAATACACGAATAATTGAAAAATATAAATGAATGAGTGAATAGGTAAATAAGTGAGTGGCCTTTCATGGATCAATGACGATATAATGCCAAGAATGAAGAAGGTGATTAGAGTCCAAATGAAAAAAAAAAAAAAAAAGACCTGGCAGAGGTAACAGCACACAATGAATACTCAGTAAATATTCGTTAAAAAAAAAAAAAAAAGTCTGTGGTGAACCTTTTTGCAAAATTAAAATTTCTTTTGCAATATTAAGTCAGTGCACTTAGTGTATTATTTATGAGTTTTGATTTTGGAATGTTAAATGCTTTAAAAATGTGAGCATACCCATATTTGTAGACATCTGAACCGTATTAACAGAATTTTTTTCCTTTTCTCCCCTTTCTTGAGATATTGCATAAACATGGCCACCTCTTTTGAACTATTCTATGTGGTTTGACTTTTGATTCTGAGTCATAGAAAATGTTTTCCTGGCAAATATTTGCTGTTTTGATCAAGTCTTGGTTCTAAAACACCTGCCTATATGTGGTCATTGATACCCAGGCTCTTTCCTGGAAGCATTGAGCTGGAATCTGCTGCATGAGCTTGGAAGCCAGCAGAGGTGATTGGGTTGTCACTGGCCACAATGATGGGCTTTCCTACTGACGTTTTTTTCCCTCTCTGTCACTGCACAAGATCAGATTTGTTACAGCACCTTTGGGTTTCTTCTCTTCCTTTCCTCTTTCCAAAAGACAGGGATTTATGCTTTTACTGATCTGCTCCAAATTTGATAGTAATGATCTTATACTGCTAATAAACATGACTGACATTTGGCTTTCACTGATTTTGATTTGATGAATATCTATTAGTATAATTATTTAGAGCTCTAGACCTAGTCAGATGAATTTGAGTCTGATACCCAGTCTATCACCTAGTAGCCTGGTAACACTAGGCAAATTGAATTCTCTAAGTGCTTGCTTCTGTGAACGATACAGATACAAATTTTCTCATAGTCTTGTTATGGTGCCTAGATGAGATAATTCATTGATGGCTTAACATGGAGCCTGGTGCATAGTAAGTGGTTATTATTATTACTTCATGGAAATTATTATACTAAGTTTGTGGGGGAGAAACAGATAAATAAGGAAAAAATTTTTAATTCCATAGACTGGTGAGAATAAGACAGATAACCAAAATATAGAGTGGGAGAGGGTTCCTGGGGTCACATAGCTTCCTAAGAACCCGTGTGACATTCAGAGAACTGTTTCTTCACTTTATAAACAAAGAAACTGAGACTAGAAGAGTTACATGACTTGCTTAAGAGGACATGGCAAGTGAGTATCAGAGCCTTGATGGGAGTCCACATCTCCTGTGACTGAGCGGGGCCTGACGGACGTGACACCGTTTCCAGTGGAAACTTCTCAGTGCCACCCAAGGCCTCCCTGACAGGCCAGGCCAAGTTGCTGCCAGCCACACCACAGGATGAGGCCCTCCCCTCTCCAGAACTTCAGAGGCTTTAAGGGCTCATAACCAGCCAGACATAGTGTTGTCATTTATGTGGACAACATTTCTCTTCAAGACCTGTCCTCAAACCAGCAACCCATTAGAGACAGTGATTCATAACTTCATTAAATGAGTTTTTATTGGGGGTCAGACTGCTCCGGGACCTGTGTGAGGCACTGGAGAGACAGAGAGGAAATCTCCTTGAGGAAGCTACAGTCATGCAACAATTTGCCATCACATAGTGAACGAAGTGCTCTATGAGCTGAGAAAAGAGAAACGAACAGTTTCTGGGCTAGGAAGTTTGGTGGGTCAGAGCATTTTTCAGCAAAAAAGGCATTATTTGACCTGGATCTTGAAACATGGGGAGGTGATTTTCAGATGGGGAAGTGGGAAGAGGAACCCAGAGAGAGAGGACAGCAAGGTCAAAGGCAGGGGATTGCATGAATGTTCAGGAGTGCTTGGAGGGTGCTGGAGACCAGTGGTAGGAGATGAGGCCTGGGAAGGAAGGCCAGGGCTGGGGTGTGCAGGGCCTCATGGGCCTCCTTCTCTGTGACTGAAGAGAAGAGCCAGGTGATGCAAGACTGCTGTGAGGCCATGTAGGGCACAGAGCACCAAGGCCCCAGACCAGCCCTAGGGGGCCCTAGCCAAGTGATCTTGACCCGGAACTGATGGGGTTCCAGAAGACTTACGCATGTGGACCTCAGATACACAGTGGCAGAAGCTTCCAAGTAGCCTAACACCCCACACACTTCCAGGTGATGGGCCCATGACTTTTACTTTGAGAAGCTTCCCGTTATCAGTGGGTGGGCACTGGGGGAGAGGCCCTGCTCACTCTGTGCCTACAAGTCACCCTGAGAAACCAGCTCCAGTCAAAGAGCCCGGGCGTCTTCTTTCTCTCCTGAGTGTGTCGGCCTCTTTCTCCGTGGGCCTATCGACCATCAACCAGCGTCCCCCCTATTTCAGCATGATTAAGCCTTGCCGTTTGGGGGGTGGCTGGGGACGAGGGGAGCGGCTGTTGTGTTTCAAAAGGGAATAAACAGAAAAGCAATATTAAAAGAATGAGGAGGTTGTGTAGTGAAGCTTGAAGAGATGGCAGGTGTTTCCTCCGCATTGAGAACCAGTGACCCCTGGGAATCACATTTCCCGCTGAGGGGGCCCCATGGCGGACCAAGTCCCGTTCTGGTCCTGGTGGTGGGGTGAGAGCCTGAAGGGGCGCCCTGGAAAGCCCAGCATTTTCCAAGGGGGGCTTTGGGCTCATCGCTGGCATGGGGGTGGGGGCGGGCTTGCACGGGACCACACAGCTCGCCCCCACACTCCTTCACACCCATGTGCAGCGGGTCACTGCGAGGCCTGCGCAGGCCATGGCTGTGGCGCTGCACTGATGCTCGGTCCCAGTCGGCTGGCTCTGCCCCTCCCACCCCCCACCCCAGGGGTGCACAGTGGGGCCACGGGCGGCCTTGCTCTTGCTGGAAGCAGAGCGCCCGGTGCCTGGGGTGGGAGGATGTGGTGACGCGTTCCACGCAGCGGGAACTCGGGCCTTTAAAAAGCCGAGGAAGCAGCCTCCGCGCAAGCAGTGGCTCCCCTGGAGGAAAGCACACCCAGGCCTCACGTTCAAGAAGCCAAACTGTCTGCTTCAAAGAGAAAAGGCAACATCCTGTCGCAGGCCATGCTCTGGCAGAAACGTAAGTGGGTTGGCTGTGGCTGTCGGAGCCCAGCAGGCGCGGGAGGGGGCCGGGGGATCGTCGCCTGGACTGCAAGTGGGGAGCTGGTGGCCGAGATCACAGGACCACGGGGCCACGGGGCCACGGGCCCGGGTTCCAAGCCCCGGGAGCCGCGAGGGGCGAGGTGGGCGGGCCGGAGCCTGGTGGAGAAACCGACCTGTCAGAGGTGATGCTGATTTTCCAGGCTGGAGGGGAACGAGCTAGTGTTCCAAGCGGGGACGGCTCATCGCATCTGGCATCGGTGCATGAATCACTGTGGGTGAAGAAAGGGCAGTTTATGATTCACACGACAAAAGCCACATGTGATACGGGCTTGGGGCTGGGACGGTTCTCAGTTCTGGGACAGTTCGCAGTTCTTTACATGGGGGACTTTGTTTTTATAAGCAGCGATTCTCCAGCTTGCTGCTTATTTCTCTGGGCCTGGTTCTAGCTGAGTGTCTGAGCTTTCTGCAAAGCCTGATCTGTGTGATGCACTGGGACCAAATGGAGACCTGGTTTGGTGGAGGATGTCTTCACTGGCTTCTCTGTCTTACCTCTTGCCACTTTTTTTCCCTTCCTGTGGCACGGCTTGTGTGTCCCACTGCTGAAGGGAGGGGTAAAGGGAGCCAGCCAGTTTATCTTTGACCTTGGTATTTTATCCCCGGAGTTGAGTGGGACAGCTGTGAACTTTATTTTCCTTTTTGCGGATGGAACAGACTCCTGTTACTAATAATTGAAATCATACAGAGATTATTGACAACAGTTCTTTCATGAGATAAACAAAGTCAGCTCGTCGGTCTCAAGAGAGTTGAACTTTATTGGGGCTCAGTTCTATACTTTCTCAAACAAGTAACATTACCAAAAAATTGCTCTATGTTTCTTGTAAAAGTTCTTAGTTCTTTAAAGTGCCTTTTAATTAATTCAGGTACACCCTACCTTAAGAAAATCTAGATTTATAGAAAAAGATAAATCAGGGAGAGTTTTTATTTTATGGAAAGATAATTCTATTTGGTTCCTTAAAGTTCTGAAAATCTACCTTCATGGATTAAAACGTGACTTTCTCTCACTTTATCACTCATTTCCTTTTTCTTCTATTTCATGTAAATTCTCTGACATTGAGCTGTTAACATATCATACAGAGAAGTGACGGCAACCTTTTTCAGATCGTGAAGTCACATCATTGTTTGATATCAGCAATTTGCATTTTTTAAAAATAAAAATAAGTGAAATTTAATTTGACTTTGAGAATTATGGACTCCTTCCAAGATAATTAGGAATATTCTAGTATGGGTGGCATGCAGCTCCTGCTGGAAGGAGAATGGAGTGATGGCAGCTTATCCTTTGCGGGACAATGGCAGCCATCCCTATCTTGAGTGCTCTGTGGATGAAAGCAGGTCAGTGCTCATTTCCGTGCTGGGGACTCCTAAGCGTCTATCCACTCGCCTCGGCCTCCCAAAGTGCTGGGATTATAGGCTGAGCCACCGAGCCCTTCCACTAGAGATGAATCATTTGCGTTTTATGTGACACCCCTGGAGGGAGTTTTCCGATAACGCCTGCCTTCTGTGAACAAGTCACTTGCCTTTTTTTTTTTTTTTTACAATCTTTTTTATTTTAAAAAATCATTTAAAATTATTTTATTATTTCTATTTAAATAACTTCAGGGGGTACAAATAGTTCTTGGTTACGTGGTTACATTATATAGTGGCGAAGAAGTCTGGGCTTTAAGTGTCCCCACTTTCCCCACCTGTGCACATTGTACCCGATAGGTGATTTTTCGTTCCTCTACCCATCTCCCTCTCCCTCTTCTGAGTCTCCAATGTAAATCCTTTTTTAGAATCTCACGTGTAAAATGGGGAAATAATAATGCTCGTTCGTTAGTAAGCAGAGTGCCACCGAAATGGTGTTCATTGCTTGGGTTCTGCATCAGCATCTGAGATATGAGTTGCTTCCCTGCATTCACAAGCTGCCATATTCTCCCTTCTTCGCTATGCACTACACTTTTCTTCTTTAATGCCTACTCAGAGAAAAGCTTTTTTTTTTTTTTGAGTTGGAGTCTCACTCTTGTCGCCCAGGTTGGAGTGCCGTGGCACACTCACGGCCACCCCAGCATCGACCTCCTGGACTCTGGCGATCCTTCCGCCTCAGCCTTCCAAGGCTCCAGAACTACAGGCATGTGCTACCATGCCCGGCTAATTTTTTACTTTATTTGATTGTAGAGACGAGGTCTTGCCAAGTTGCCTGGGCTGGTCTTGAACTTGTGGGCTTAAGCAATCCGCTTGCCTCGGCCTCCCAAAGTTGCTGGGATTACAGGCTGAGCCACCGAGCCCGGCCAAAAGTTTTTTTTTTTTAAGGGGATTCTGGAGGGCATACTTCCTGCTCACACCCTGGAGATCAGTCAGGTACAGCAAGACTCCAACAGTAGGGAGACAACACTGTAAGCTCATCAGTGGAATAACCGGGGTGAATGTTTCATGATGTTCAGATCAACACAAATCAAAGTTCTCTTTAATTGTCCTTTGAACCTTAAAGGAAATTGGGAGAAGCCTTGGGCACTGGACCCATTCCCTTACCCTGGGCCTAAGTATGTGATACTGAGGGCACTTGGGTGACTAAACCCTGTGGGAAAACTAGTAAAAACAGGGCAACATCATCAGCCCACTTAGAATCACCGATGGAAGGGCAGGGTTTGAAATCAGACACCAAGAGTGCTGAAAAAGCACTTTCTTTTTTCGGAAAACACCCTCGAGGCATGAGCTGAAATGACTGTACTATAGGGTTCTGGAAAGGGTTAAGAAAACATTCACTTTGTGAATGTTGCCTCCTCCCTACCTGGCCCGTGACCCTAGTTTGTGGACTCAATGTGAACACGAACTTTTGGTAAGATCAGAGGATAGCGTGACAGAACTCAGAACTGTTGGCACAGAAAGGTGGAACTCTTCAAGCCCAACCACGGATTCAAGATTTGCTTGATGGACCAGTTGGATGAAGATGTCACTTCACCTGCAGAGTCTCTCCCTGGTTTCTGCACTTGGTCCTGCTGGTCCTGTGTAGATATGAACAGGTAACATCCATCCCCCCTAGGGAGAGTACGGGAGAAACAGCACGAGCCTTGGAGTAAGACAGGTCTGGGTTTGAAAGAAGGGTCTGCAACTTTGTTACTTCATCTCCTCACGCTCTTAAAGATCTGGAAAATGGGGATTCTAATGCCTGCCTCAGAGAACTAAAGAAGAGAATGTAGGTAAAGTGCTATCATGTTTCTGATAAACAGTAATAGTGGTGAGTTAGTACCTTCCTTCTTCTTCTTGGACAACTCCCATGGCCCATCTTGGGTGATCAGGGTCATGTCAAATTTCCTGCTATGTATCCTTTCCCACACTTTGAATAGAATAGTTAAAAAACCACGGTCACAATATTCTAGGGTGATAGGATATTGCAAATCTCTAACGGTCTAAAACAGAGCTCCACAACCCATGGTCTGTATGCAGGTTTTATAAATAAAGTTTTATTAGAACATAGCCATGTCCATTCATTTGCTTATTGTCTAGGGCTGCTTTTGCTACAGTGGCAGTATTGTGTAGTTGTGACAGAAACTGTATGGCACACATAAAGCCTAAAATATTTTCTATCTGGCTCATGATAGAAAATGTTTGCCAAATTCTGGTCTCTAATGATTTGGTTGCTTCTTTCGGCATTCATTTCCTTAGGTTACTCAGTATCCCTGGGTTGCACAGTGCCAACACCAACGGTAGATAAAGCTTGCAACTGATTCATTAAATAATTTGTGCAATGCCCCACATTTATTTCATCGAACTTCTTCCTTCAAAGTAATGGAACTGGGTATAATTAACTCAACACTGCTTGTTAGAAAGTGAACAAATTGGACAACTGCTTTTTATTGTTGTTTTTTGTATTAGGGAAATATCTATATGATAAGAAAAGGCAGTCTTGACTGATTTTCTTTAAATTGGCTAGTTGTCTTGGTCTTGGCATGTCTTTACTATTGTGCCCAGGGAGGCGCCTTAGAATGGGAAATAGTTATCATGAAATTATTATGTCATGGATGCGCCTTTGCTTTTAGACAACTTGGACAGAGCAGAGGTTTAGCAAGCAGAAAAATTAGGGCCTTAAGATTCTCACTGACATGGAACTGTGCTCTTAGGATTCACTCTAGGGTTCCACTAAATAGCCAACATTTTTTAGGGCAGTTAAAGAAAGGGAGAATGTGTAATATGCACATAATTTTTGGAACCTTACCTCCTGAATAAATTCAGTCAGGACTTATACCAAGAAGTAATTTAGATCTGTGGAAAACTTCTGATGTTTCTATTCGGTGTTATAATCTCTGTTTCATTAATAAACCTAGTAAGCACCTCTACTTCTTATCAAGTTCACCCATCGATTCAGTGGACCTTACTGTTTAGGACAAGCAGAATCCAGAAGAGACACAACTTCACATCCACCTTCTGAAGATGAAATAAGGGACACACATCAACAAAACACAGATATAATTGTGTGGTTAAAAAGCAGATGATTTTCTGGTTAAAAAGCAGATGATTTTCCTGGTAGACCCTTTACTTCTTTATTCCTGTATTTACCAAATAAAAATGTTAAATTTGTTCCTCTCTATGCCCAAAAAGTTACTGAGTCAGAAATTTTGAGAGCTCTCTGCCAATTCACACCCACAAATCTGTTCTCTTATGAGGGACAACAACAACAACAGAAAATCAAGATCGCCTACACTTGTTCAAGAAATGTGTGCACATTTAATTCACTAAGAAGTCCTGTAAATATTTGCTTTTTAACTTTCCCATTACAAAGTAAGTATATCAGGTTTTTTTCCCCCTGACATCTTTCTAAAGTGGTTTATTTTTCCACTATATGGAGATGTCCACCTATTTCTCATTCTGAGCTAACCAAACAAAAGTTGGCTAGTTGATTATAAACGTTAACATAATTTTCATCTTAATGAAAGGTTTAGCAACACTCCAGTTTTCTCATTTTTGTAAAACAACTGCCTAACAAGAGTGGGTATGCTTGGGATGGGGAGGCCTTCTCTGAAGCCCTCTCATCCTGGCTGTGTGATGCTATGGACAAGGCATTGTTTTTACAGGTGGGCAATAAGGATTCTACTTTCCAATCTACAGATAATTAGGTGTTAGGCCTTAGGGAAGTGCCTGACTGCTTTGGGTATCAAACGGAAACTTGCCTTTTCCTGGCTAAGAACAAGGAGGCTGCATTTGACTGAGGTTCTTTACTAGCTCTGATTGCTGAGTTTTCATGGGTGCTTATAAAAAATAAATACGTGTTTTAAACCAGTGCTTCGGGCAATGTCTTTCAACCTTGGCGACACACTGGAATGCTCTGGGGAGATTTAAGAAACACTGATGCCTGGGTCCCAACCCAGAGCTTCTGATTAAGTTTCCCTGGACACAGGGGGGACATTTCAAATGCTTCTCAGGTGATTCTAATGTGCCGTAAGGTTGATGACTACAGTACTGAACTGGAGGTTGAAATTGATGACTTCTAATGTATCTTTGGCTGTCATAAAGGTACATGATCAATCCTTTTCATTGTCATAAATAACAGCTATGGGGTGGGGTACTGGGAACTTGTTTGGTGCCATGCAGTGTCTCAAATGTTTTGTTGGACCATTTGGATTACATTTGGTTGCTGGTGAAGAGACCTAAAATAACATACATTTAAATAAGACAGTGGCTTCTCTCTCATAAAAGAAGTCCCTATTAGGCTGTTCAGGATTGTACAGAGTCTCCACAGCACCAATAACATCCCAAACTCCTTTTGTCTTTCTGGTCTGCTGTCCTTGGCATGTGACTTTTGTCCTCACTTCTTTTAAGGTATCACTGTAACTCCAAACATCGTGTCTGTGATCTTTATCACATCCTCAGACAAAGAAGAAGAAGAAAAGGGAGTGGCGAGAGGTCATGCCTCTCTATCATGGCCTCTTCCCCACAATACAACTTCTGCTGGTGTTAATGACCATTTTGTCTAAAAAAATTTTAAAAATATGTATGTATGTATGTATGTATGTATGTATATATGTATATTTCAGTGACTTTGGTGGGGGGTACAAATAGTTTTTGGTCTGGGCTTTAAGTGTACCCACCACCTCCTCCTGTGCACACTGAATCAGATAGGTGATTTTTGTTTTTGGTCTCTCCTCCCCTCCTCATTCTTCCCCTTCTGAGTCTCCAGGGTCCATTCTACCACTCTCCATGTCTTTGCAGATTCTTAGTTTAGCTCTCACCTATAAGTGAGAACATGAGGTGTTTGGTTTTCTGTTCTGAGTTAGTTCCCTTAGGATGACGTGTTCCAATTCCATTCAAGTTGCTGCCAAAGACATGATTTCAATTCTTCTCGATAGATGAATAGTATTTCATGGTGTATTTTCACCCACACTGGAAAATAGCACAGTTGTTTAGTGGGGCACATCGCCACCCTCCAGAATGCAGGTCTTGTTAGAAAGGAAGAGGAAAGCAGATATTGGGTGTGCCTACAGCTGGTCTTTGCCACACCTTAAATGTATTATCTCATCTAATCCGAATAAAAGCTCTGTGAGGTAGATTCTGTTGTAAGGTCCATTTCATATGTGGAGAGACTGAAGCTTAAAGATTAGGTTAGTAACTGGTCCACACAGCAAAGTTAATCTAAGCAGACCCCAAGTATTGGCCTGCTGGACTGTCTTGTCTTTCTGCCACGGTGCCTGTATCACTTAGAAGGTTTAGGAGGTACTTTTGGTAAAAGCACAGGCCTTCCATGTCAGATAAGGGACCAAAGGAGAAATGAAGCCTGCAGATGGTTGCCTATACCTGGGGAACTCATTTTGTGTGTTTAGCTTATGCCTCAGTTTCTCATAGACAGAAACAAGGTCATTGCTTGCTGCCGTCCTTCCTCTGCTGGGCCGTTTGCAGACATTTCAGCTACAGTGGAAGGCTCAGAGCAGGCTAGATTCTGTCACCAAATAACCTAACCCATCTGTTTTCTGGGCTGCTTTAACAGAGAGCCCTGTGTGGCAGCCTTTGCTGATAATCAAGGCTTCTGCCTCTTAGGCACTTCCTTCATTCTGAACATTCTTTGCTTTGGGAAAGTCAGGCTATCACTTTGCATCTCTTAGAGAGACAGAGAGAGAGAGAGAGAGAGAGAGAGAGAGAGAGAGAGGGAGAGAGGGAGAGAGAGAATGGGGAAGTGGGGGAGAGAGAGAAGAAAGCAAGAGAGGAGGGCTTTATTTTGAGTTAGTGAGGGACATTTCTGTTCGTTTGTTGCCTTTGGGGGCCTTCTGGGGCTGGCAGGTCCAAGTGAGAGTCCTAAATTTGTGCCTTACTGGTTGTGTGTCGCTGGCGAGCCTTTTAGTCTCTGGCTGCTGTTGCCTTATATACACACACCAAGGGTGTGGTTCCTACTTCAAGAGGTTGTGGTTGAGGTTTACTCCTGTGCCTGGCAATAAGTAAACACTCAATAAATATTAGTTACTATTACTATTTTTCCATTCCCTACCTCTGAGGACAAAGACTATGAATGCTAATTCTAGACTACAATTTGTATGACCTCTGACTTTGGCATTTGTTGTGAAATGACAGGTGACCTATTTCCAGTCTTGCAACTTGTGGTGAGGTTGGTGATCAGGGTCAATACTGCTAATTAATTTGGCCATTCTGTGACTAACCTTGGAACTGGGGCCATAATTTCCCTACCAAACTTATGAGAAAGGATGGCAGCAAGGTTTGTCCTGACCGGCAAACTTGTGTGTTTGTTTATTTATTTATTGAGTCATTCGGGGTCTCAACCTGTTGCCCAGACTGAAGTGCAGTGGCATGATTTTATGGCTCACTGCAGCCTTGACCTCCTGGGCTCAGACAAGCCTCTACCTCAGCCTCCTGAGTGGCTGATGGGCATGCGCCACTACGGTCAGATAATTTTTCCATTTTTTGTAAAGACAAGGTTTCGCTATGTTGCCCAGGCTGTTCACAAACTCCTGGGCTCTAGCAGTCCTCCCGCCTTGGCCTCCCAAACTACCAGGAGTATAGGCATGAGCCACCCTGGCCGGCCGTGTTTCTTCTTTAAATTCGCAAAGTTGGACTGAAGTGTTTATAATCTAGTTGTGAGCAGAGCGACACTTGAAATATGAAGAAATAGCACTAATGATACTGAAAACTGAAACAACAATGTGCTGCCTCCTTTTCTTAGTAACGGTTTCATGAGTACCACTTTCTGGGAAGAGCAGGACACTAAAGAATTATAAACCAGAATCATTCTTAGCCCAGGTGTTGGGACTCAAAAGAATTTGGCCACTCTTAAGAAAAGCTGAATTACTTTCTAATCCACTAGAAAGAGCCATAAGTTTAATCAGAAGAGAGCAAGACTTCAAAAGTTATTAAAACTTTCCAAGACTAGGAAATACTGAGGAGATAGGAAAGAAACGAGAGAGTCAAGAGTGTTGAAAACAGGAGTAAGTCTTCATGTTGGATGAAAGCATACCAAAAAGGAGAGACGTAAAAGGAAAATCAACCATCTGTTCGTCATCCCCTGCATCCATCCAATAATGGACTTATTTCCAGCTGGAGAAATTAGCCAATGAAATCAATTATCAATACCAAAGGGGAGAGGAAGATGGGATCAGAGAAAGTGCCATGAAACATACAGCACTGGATATGGATCTGGAAGAATAAATGATTATCAGGCTTCTTGCTTCGATTTTGGGGCATGCAGGTACACCTTAGGACATAAAATATATTAGCATTGGGAAGAAAATCTGAGGGTATCTAGGCTGATGTCTACAACATCTTTGTCACCAAACCCACCATTCAGACCAAATCTGTGGTAGAACAGATGAAAATAAAAATGGAGCAGTTTTAGGAGGATGTCTGGAGCTCTGATTGCTCATTCACCCCCAGATTTCCTTGCCTTCCTCTCTCTGTTGCAGGCACCGTGATTGTATTCCAGGGTTCTTCAGACCATGGCTGGGCCAGCCTGACCTGGACCAATCTCCATTCCCTCCAGCAAGATCCCTGATAACTGGTTGCAGGTTCTTGGTTTACAGAGTGGGTGGAAGTGGAGCATGTTTTATTGGTCTTTATGAACTTTGAAGCTGTGAAGGTCATGTTTTCAGTCTTTGTGGGCCTCATGAATAAGGGAGGAGGTAAATTCCTCAAAAATTAACCAAACGACTTTTTTCCCCAGGCTTGATACTAACAACCCCTCCCCTTTTTTAGGGTTCTTCATGAGGGAATCCCCCCACATCTTGAGGGCCACTGATTAGTGCACCCAAGAATTATCCAGAAAGCTAATTTTGACTGGTACTGATATCTCTCATACATTCATTGTTGGGACTACTTTCACTCACACAGGCTGTACCCCAGGCCACCATGAGCCTTGGGACTTGGCCAATTGGGTCTGACCCCAAATATGGAAGTGATGCTGGGGTCTGAAGAGTCTATCTTCCAAAGAAGTGGTCCTTACCTGAGGGGCTCAGGAAAAGTCCATTTTGTGTCTTGTTAATCCAAAATTAGATATTGTTTAAATCAAGGAACAAACAACAGAATTTCCAGCTGCCTAATCACAGGTTTTTCCCATCTTAGATCCGACGGGCAATTCTAGATTCAGGCCTTGATCTAATAATGAAAGACATACCCATTTCCTCTGCTCCATCCCTCAATGTGGTGCTGCCTTGCTATAGAATTTGGGTGGGCACCTGGGATGGGTGGGCTCTTCTCATTCACTCCCTGATACGGACTTTCGGTCTTGAGGTATGGTTAGGGCCTTTCTGTCCCCTTTAATGTCTGCTGCTCTCAATAAAACTGAGGAATTCGCTGTGTGTCATTCAAGGATCTTTCTTGCTCTAAGAGGTGATAAAACTCCCTGCTCTGAAGATTGAAGAGCCCTCCCTCATACATTGCCACATTCCTATCCCATGTGTAATATGCCCTCCTAGGTGTCTAGCACCCTTGAAGGAGTATCTACATCACAGCCTCAACCATGACTGTGTCCCTGTCTTTGTAGAGATACATACACATTCCTTAAGGGGCTGCATCTGAGATCAGGACAAGGGAATGTCTGTGACCTAATTGCTGCTATCCCAAGATATTCAAGGTGTTCATCAAAGCCATGCTTTAACAACTCAAGCCTGCCACAAACCTAATTCTCTGGTGACTTTTGAGGAAAGAAATCTTCTGCTCAGCTCATGGTAAAAAGGGCCAGTGCCAGGGTTTTGATGTCTCCTGTCCAGGATTGTTGTCTGAAAGTGAGGTCTTTGACCAGTCCCACTACAGCATCATTGTCTCCTAACCAGGGCTGTCCTGCTTGGGGACATCAGGCCCAGGCACCTGAGAGGTGACTTCTAGGAGCGTGATGAAGGGAGGATATGGCAGGCCTGGCAGGCAGCAGAAGGCTCTTAGTATGTTGAAGATATTTAGCATCAGTAGCAGGATGAATTCAAGTTAGGGTTATTGTACCAAGGCGATTTCTCTGATGAGAGATGGGTCATGGATCTAATTCATGTTGACTGGGATTGCGGGAGAAACAGCTATTTGTTGGGCACCTTTTATGTACCAGGTACTTAACCTATTATGTACCGGGTGTCATTCTCATACCATCCTCATGAGAACCCTTTGAGGTAGATATTCTTTTCATTTTGCAGCTGGGAAAACTGAGGCACACACAGCTTAAGGGATTTGACAAGGGTCACGTGGGTGATAAGCAACATAGCGTGTTTTCTAAACTAGATCTGCAGAGTCCCAAACCATACCACTCTGCTTCTCAGTGCCACGGGTTTTAGGGTTGCACTGGGTCCTTCTTTTCCTCCCGACTGAAATGGGACCATCCTTAGATGGAGGCAGGTGATGACTTTGAGGGTAGCTCTAGCCTGGCTCCAAAACCTTCCCAAATGCAAACTGCAGGGGGTCACGCTTGAGACTCAGTATAGAACCTCTGAAGTTAGGGGTTTCCATCTCAGAATCTAAGTCCCAGAGACTCCTCTTCTCCTGGTGGGCTAACCAGCCAAGATAGGATAAGGCCAGCCAGTGAAATACCCTTGGGGTTCACACAAGGTATGCCTCTTACAGCGTGTTGGACAAGGGTCCACCCATGGTCTGAGCCTCTGACCCCAGAATAGTCTCTCTGCATTGGAGACAGAACAGCCATGCCTCTTGCTACTGTCTCCTTCTTATACAGTCATATATACTGGGGTCCCCCATTTTGCTGCTTGTTCAAGTCTCACTGAATCAAGTGGTGGTGAAACCAACCAAACAAGCCAGAACCACTTCAATTCTGAGGCACAGGCAGCTCTGTCACCGTTCGAAATTCTGGATTGCATGTGCAGTTATTTGATTAGGTGTGTACATCTCACTGAACTCAACAGTAAGCACCATGAGGGCAGGAGTCTTGTCTACTCTCCTCAGCAAGTACTTGTTCAATGAATACTCTGCCAGGGGTCTCCTGGTCTTGTCCCCTGCCCTGGGACATGGTGTATCTAAGATGGGAGCCCTTTCTGCTCTAGTGACCCCAGTTTCTGCAAAAGGCAAGCAGATGCAGCTGGTTTCTCAGGTGGACCTATCTGCTGTCATTTCAGTCGAAAAATACCAAAAATAAAACCTTGCGGGAAATTGTTTGGGTCTCTCAGTTCTCGTCACTGTTCATGTGAGCAGACTGCTGGCAAGTTTCTCGTGGACTGATCTCTCCTCCCTCAACTGGGAAATGCCATTTCTTGGGAGAGTTGGCAATTGAGGGAGACTGGATTAGGGTGGTCCGAGCCCAGACTCCAGCCAGAAGAAGGAGGATTAGAACTGCACCAGGGACCATTTGATAACTGATCCCCAGTGTCACCCAGAGGAATAAACAGGACTTGCCCAGGCGGTGCGGAGGCAGGCAGTGAGACAGAAATGGGCTTCGCTTGGAATCAGAGGTCCTGGGTTTATTTGATATCACTGTTACTTACAAGTGTAGTCCTTGGACAAATCAGTGAACATCTCTGAGCACCAGTTTCCTCATCAGTAAAAGAAGGGAGGAGGAGAGAATACTTCCCTACCTATTTCAGAGGTTGTGGTGAGACCTCTCATGAAATCATTTGGGTCAGTCTCTGCCAGCCACAGGACATCATGCAAATGTGAGTGTGGCTATTTTAGAGTTTAGAGTTAAGTCTGTGACCAGGAAACAACACGTGGACCTTTGTCACTCACTTATTCAACATATCCGAGTCTACATAAAGGCATAACATTGAAACTTTTTCTGGGAGTAGAGTGTGGGATCACACAGCCTTGTGTGCTCTGCCTGTTCAGTGGGAAGCTTGGAGGGAGGGACGTGTGGTGTGGAAGGTGCAGAGAGCATTTGAGGAAGGATGCTGGGATGGCTGTACTGTGAAGGATGAGCCAGAGGACCACTGCCACAGGAAGCCTCTTGCACTTGAGGCCGTTAGCTGACCCTGTCTGAGGTCATGGGGTGGGATACCCAGGTAATTCCAAGGGCTCAGAGTAGGAACCCTTCAGATGTGAGCTAGGTGGGTAAGGGTGGGCTGTGGGTAAGTGGGTTCTCTATGTAAACTTAGCATAACCTAGAGGAGTCCCTGTGTGAGCGCCCTGGGTGTCTATTCCCTGCCAGCTACGGCTTTCTTTCAGCGGAGATCACTTGGCACTAGACCTCTCTGGTCTGAGACTCTGTGATTCTAAGACTGAACAACCCTCTGCAAGTTATCCCCAACATGCTTTAGGAGCTTTGCCCGATGCCTTTTGTCAGGGTTGTTCTCTTGAGGTCCTGTTAGCTTGCGTAGGTCTGGGGAAATTCTAAGTGACTGTGGCTCTCCTTGACCCTGTCCCACTGGACCTGCCTGTGGTTGATGACTGAGCTCTGTGGGGCCGATGGGAATAAATACATCTCTTAGAATGGCACACAGGGAGGGGAAATCCCACCAACTCTTCCCTTCTCTTCTCTGCTCAGACTGGAGAACATAGGGTCAGCCACCATCTTGGTGATCTCCTAATAGCAACATCCCAGCCTATCGAGCAAGACATTATGACTTAAACTTCTTTTTGGCTACACCAGAAGCCTTAAAAGCAACCAACAATAAATCCTAATTCAGTTGAGGTTCCACTTTCTTTCATATACTCTCAACACCTTCTTTAAAGCCCCCTCTTTTTTCCCAGCTATCTTTTTCTCCTCTGCCCTGGATGTTATCCAGATTGCTGGAATATATGAGTGACGTGTTTATACTTTCCGGATGCAGGGACTTCTCATTTCAAACGTTAGTGAATGGAAAGCCCACAGTACAAGCTTATAGGATTTCTTTGTTGGCCTACATTAAAAAAAAAACCAAAACGTAAACTACAATCTAGTGTAAATTGGGCAGGAAAGCCTTTCTGTAGTGTGTCAAGTCCAACCTTTGGCCAAAGCCCAAGTTCTTTCTTCCTGTTTGGAAAAAAATCAGCCATTGTCCATGAATGGAAAGAACAAATTTGAAAACTTTGACTCAGATCTTTACTATAAGAAGAGTACCCACATTAATGTTCCAATTAAGGATGTGAATAATCCTTTAGCCAACCCAAACTAACGTTTTCTAGACGTCCTCAGTTATCTTAGGCCATGTAAACACACAAGATTCTTTACATTAAAGTGAAATGTGTCAGAAACTTTTGTGACTTTGTTTTCAGTTAGAGGCCAGGGCGACGTTAGCCCTAGGCTTGAGCTTCTATTGTTCAATGATTTGTTTTTGGTTTTGCTGCAGGTAATGAGAAAATTTTCTCCTCAGTGGGCCTTTTTAATTTCTTAAAAAAAATAATACTGAGGATTCAGCAGCAAAAGATAATATTTACAGTGGTTACCTGGTGTCATCAATAATGTGTCACAATTGATTTTGTGTCACATGTCTTTCTTGGCTAGGAAGCTTTTATCTTTCAAAACTACCCTTGTTTGGTGGCAGCCTCACGGTTCAACCAGTCAGTGGTGAATGGAAAGAACTCTCAGTGGGTGAGATGAGGCAGATCATCGGTTCTATCACCGGTGATAGAAATGCAGGCTTGTTCTGGATACCACCTAGCACTTACAGCGACTCTCTTAAATGTTGTCCACTCTGCTGCCTGGCCCAGTGGCTCATGGGAAATCACAAGAGCACAGCACCTGGGACGAAGGGTCTTCTCTCAAGAGTGCCTTGGAGGCTATTCTAGGGAATGAATGCCTTCTGACATCGGCTCCTTTAAAGTTGCTCCCCGAGAAATTATCAGTGCCTAGGTGTCAGCTCCACTCGGAACCATTAGGAGGGACTTACCTCCTTAGCCTAGTGGCTTCTGCATTGTGGTGTGAATGTGGTTTGCAAGGTGTCATTAAATAAATAAGTGCTGATAGTTTTGCGTATTTCCTTGGTGATATTTTATTGCACCTTTATCAAGGAACTGGAGCACCGTGCTTATTTAAATCAGTAGAATCCATGTGTTCCTTTGGCTTGGTGCAAAGCAGGCACAAATGCCACATGCAGCCAAAGTGCTGTCAGTGACCCGCTGAGGTGACCCGTTGGCTCGAAGCTGTCATGGTCTGCATTCTCAGCGGAACAGCAGCTGCAGGACTCTTATTTTTGTGATGTGGAGCATGTCCGGGTGTGTGGCAGGGGGAACTGAAATATCTTCAGCTGACTTTTTATACCTACAGATTTTGTTCACTCATTTTGGAAAAGGGAAGCCTTCACTGGGGACAAATTCATGGGTTTTTCTGTAAATGTGCTTTTTTATTTCTCTCAAGCCCCATTGTTGACTGACTTCCAGTAGTATGGAAAGGCAATATGGTGAACTCCTCAGCCCAAACAAGGAGATTTCCAGGGAGGGACAAGAGGCTCAAACTTAGGTGGAAAGATTTTTTTTCTCAATGACGGACACTTGGATGCCCAAAAGAGACTTAAAGGGACCTCAGACTGCAGGATACATGGTGAGAAATCTTCAGACTTTGGGGTCATGCTCCCTGGAGCTGCAATGTGTTCAGGAAGTTGTTAAAATCTCTGGTCAACTCTACTTTGGGAAATTGGACTTTCATCTTCTCTGCTGGTATATTATTATTATTCCGGTCTCCTGTTTTGTTTTCTTTGGCTAGTTTTTCTTTTCTTTTTGATTTGGAGTCTCACTCCGTCACCCAGGCTAGAGTGCTGTGGCCCACTCACAGCCAACTCAGCGTCAACCTGCTGGTCTCAGGCGATCCTTCTGCCTCAACCTTTCAAGGAGCCAAAACTACAGGCACACACTATCACGCCCAGCTAATTTTTGATTTATTGTAGAGATGAGGTCTTGCCAAGTTGCCTGGGCTGGTCTCCAACCCGCGGGCTCAGACAATCTACTCGCCTCAGCCTCCCAAAGTGCTGGGATGACAGGCTGAGCCATTGAGCACGACCTGGTTTTTCTTTTTTATTATTATTTTTTTAGAAACTATTTTTTAAAATGTTAACAATCCTTTTCAATGTTCCAGTTTAGTTGTTTTGAAGTTAGTTCAATCCAGGGATCCAGCAGCCCCGAGGTGAGGCAATCATGATTCAGACGATTTTTTTTTCTCTCCCAAATTTGTATTTGTGGGCTCTGTTCTCATGCTGGTGGCAGTAGGGAACAGTGTTTGCTGTGGAATTAGAGATGTTTATTGTTGCTGTGCATAGGTGGGTGTGAAAGATACCAACTGCAAGTTTCCAGGTGGGTGTCAGTTACAGTATTCCTAGGCAGCTGACTGTGGATACGTGGGTGGGCCATCAGGAGACCCTTGGGAGCTGTGGGAATTCTGCAGCGGCAAAAGGAAGAGGTAGGGACTTAGAAATTGCTCCACATGTAGGCACACCTGTTGGCACTGTGGGTTTCAAGGAAGTCCAGACAATAGATGGTGACAGTCTCCGCTCATAGCACCTCCCCCAAGGCCTCTTTGTTCATTGATTTTAAAACAACAGGAGGCAGGAAGCCCACACTTACAAGATCCTGGAAGTGCCCAGCTGATCCCTTTCATGCCAAGTGTGTGGAGTGTCCACTTCCTGGGAGGGAGTGGGACTGGGAGGCCTCTAGGCCCTTCCTGAGAGGTGCTCATGCAAATGAGAGGGACGTGAATGGCATACCTGTTTTTGAACTGGTCTGAGATGTGTGCATATGGGATTGAGCCCTCCTTGTCCCCCAGTAGAATTAAGGGGGCGACAGCAGTGCTGGGACCCCCAAGTAACCCCATCCCTCAAATTTCTCCCAAGTGTACCATGCCTTCGGCTGCATGCTGTGTAACCTAACTGATAGCTGGAAACCTAACTGGGGACAAGCGTAGGTTGAGTTATGTGGCTGTAAACAAAGCTGATGTGGCCATAGTGATGCTGAGAAGGAGTGAGCAGAGTGTGGGAGGGGCTGGTGCCGTGCTCTCTGCCATGCCAGGCCACACCTAAGGGCTGTGGTCAGCATCAGGCACCACCCTGCAGAAGGGAAAGTGGTGAATGGGACTTGTGCAGGAGTGATGCTCTCAGAAGGATGCTTGGGGGGCTGAAAGCAAGCCATTGAGAAATAGCTGAAGGAATGGGAAATTCCTTCTGGTTCACGGTGACACCTGCTGTCTCCACACACTGGAAAGGAATATGACTACGAATGCTCATGATAATATTAGCTGCCGTGTACTCAGTGCTCCGTGCCAAGTTCTAGTCTAAGCACTTCCCATGCAATTCTCAAATTTCTCTACAACATACATATGAATATGATCTTCATTTTTATGGAGGAGAACGCTGTAAGTGGATTGTGAATTTCATTAGAATATAATGCAATGGACCAGGTGTGGTGGCTCATGCCAGTAATCCCAGCACTTTGGGAGGCCAGGGCGAGAGGATTGCTTGAGCTCAGAAGTTTGAGACCAGCCTGGGAAACATAGTGAAACCTCATGCCTACAAAAAATAAAAGATACAAAATTAGCCAGGCATGGTGGTGCACACTTGTAGTCTCAGCTAGTTGGGATATTGAGGTGGAAGGCTCACCTGAGCCCAGAAGGTTGAGGCTGCCTCGAGTCATAATTGTCGTGATCATGTCACTGCATTCCAGCCAGGGTGACAGAGTGCGATCTCGACTCACCAAAAAAAAAAAAAAAAAAAAAAAAAAAAAAAAAGAAGATAATGCAAGGAAATGAGGTCCTTATTGCTATGAAACATAATATTCAGTAGGAGAAAGAGATTTCTCATATTATAACTCTCCAGAGAAAGGTACACATGGCTGGAGGGAAGGGAGGAAAAATAATATGTATTGAGTATCTACAGTATGCAGGACATGGCCTTGAAAGTTTCCTGTGTTGCATTTCAGTTAATCCTCACAACAACTGTGTGAGAGAGGAATGATGATTCCCATTTTACAGTTGATGAAATGGAAGCTCAGAGATGTTAATGACATTTCAGAACTTTCTTCTAGTAAGTGACAGCCCAGATTTGAATATGGGTATTTGTGGCTCCTAAGTCCATTGTCATTGCTGTTCAGAACAAAGGTGAAAGTGCATGCAGGTGGTCGTGGGGCACAGACACCAGGCTGGCTCCCCCTGCTAGACACTCCCATAATGGCCTGACTTTCACAGGCTGGGACACTCATCCCACTGGGAACTGTTTCACTGCTTGTCTTCCCTACTAGACTGCTAGGTCCACGTGGGCAGGGGCTGTACCTATCTTGTTCAGTGCTGTATTCCTTGTGCCTAAGAATATTTGAAAGAGTGAATGAATACCAGATCTCTTGTTTTGACAGGGAAAATTAAAATGATGATCACAAGTCTCCTACTGGGATGTTATAGGGAGGCTCTTGTGTTAAATCTGGAGTGAATTGTTAGTGGTTCTAATCCTGGTAGTTCAGAATTACCCAAATTATCTTTATACATATAGGCCCACATCAGACCCCTAGAATCAGAGTCTGGGAGCAGGACCTGGGCATATGTCTTTTGCATCATTCCCTGGTTTCTTTGCTACCTGGCCATGTGAGAAATCCCAGGGGATGGGTCTGAAGTCTAGCCTGAGATGCTAGGATTCCTGACCCCACTTCATCTGCCCCTGGAGCTTACTTCCATCTTCCTGCTGTCTTTGCCCAAGCTTCTTTCTACCTGCTGGGCTTCGAGGCCAGGCCATGCTTCTCCCTGGATTCTGGAAGGCGGTCTGATGTCGAGTCAGGCCTGGGACCTTATCAGCCGGGTATTTACTGAGCAAAGTTCAGTCAAGGCAGTGCTGCAGATCCGGGTTTAGCAGATACCCAGGCTTCCGGGCCTTTGATTCAGAGCCCAGGTCTCCGTGGCTCTTATCAGTGGATGATAATGGGCTCTCTATGTGAGTCCTAAGGGCTAGTGCTTCTTGCTACTCTTGGCTGACCCAGGTCTGTCCTCCAAGGGTCCAGAGCCCCTAGACCACAGGTTGTCTGGGGGGACAAATTGTCACTACCCAGCCATGGCTGCTTTTGACTTGCTGTCTCAGGCCAGGAAGGGCCCCATGCTCTGGCTCATATTTGGGCCAGTGCTTTGGTTTCCTGGCTTTAATGACAATAGGGAAAGAAAACCTTATCTCAGCAGCAAGGTGGATACCCTCTGGCCCCAGGGCACACGGATCACCATCAGGCACTTGCCCCATGTCCTGGGAGTCACAGAGAACCTGGAAGCCACTCTTCTCCATTCCAAAAGTTTAGGAGAGGTGAAGGAAAGACAGATGATAGCACATCTTAAAAAATCAACCAATTAGGCAATTGCTTTGCTAAGCTATGGTCTGGTCACATGGTTCCTGGAGCTGTGGCTGCCATGTTTCCTAGCTCTGCCCCCCTTCCCTACCTTGGGGAGGTAAATCTTCTATCTCACTCTCTTTCTCTCTAATTTACTTTCTAGCCATTGCTTTGTTAAGCTCTGGTGTGTCCACTTGGCTCTTTGAGCTATGGCTGCCGTGTTTCTTGGCTTTGGCCTTCTCCTCTACCTTGGAGAAGTGAATCTCCTCTCTCTTCTCTCTCTCTAATTTACTTTCTGAATAAACTACATTTTCCAATTTAAAAAAGAAACAAAAGAATCACCCAATTAATTAACCAACAAGTAACTACTGAGCTTAATATGGACATGCCACTGGAATGATACAGAGATGGTACAATATCTCACCTTGAGAGGTTTATAATCTGGGGCATAAGACATTTGCACCAAAAAGGATAACTAATTATTACATACATGGATGACTAAAAACTTATTGAATGCTTACTATGTCCCTGATTTTATATGAAGCATATACTGTGCAGTAAGTTCTCTACATACGAACCTTCAAGTTGTGAACTTTCAAATATGCAGCATTCACATGCCCAATCATGTAAGTTAGTTCACGTGTCTGGCATACATTGTCACATGCGTGCATCCTCTACAAGTGGTTGTGCTTTTGTGTACTTTCCTGTACAGTACTGTATAGATCACAATAACACAGTATCTTTATTTCAAGCCCAGGATGTCTGAAAGCAAATATAAAGGCATCAGTGATGTAGCTGGTACTGTATGTATGGCTGATTGTGTTAGTTGGGTACCTAGGCTAAGTTGGTTGGACTTACAAACAAGTTGAATTTAAATACATACTCTCGGAATGGAGCTCATTCATATTTAGGGGACTTACTGTACTTTCCATTGATTACATGAGGTAACGCCTCACAACATTTCTTTAATAAAGACATTTCAAGCCTGGGCACAATGGCTCAAGTCTGTAATTCCAGCATTTTGGGAGGCCGAGGCGAAAGGATTGCCTGAGTTCAGGAATTTGAGACCAGCTTGGGCAATTTGGTGAGAACTTGTCTCTACAACAAATAATAATAATAAGAAAACCAACCAACCAACCAACAAACAAACAAATAAAAAAACTAGCCGGGCATGGTGGTGTGCATCTGTAGTTCCAGCTACTTGGAAGGCTGAGGCGGAAGGATTGCCAGAGCCCAGCAGGTCGAGGCTATGGTGGCCGTGAGTGTGCCACTGCACTCCAGCCTGGTGACACAGTGAGACTCCAACTAAAAAAAAAAAAAATACACTGCAAATTCAGAGGCACAGAGGGGTTTAGTAACTTGCCAGGGATCACACAGCTAGGTTGTGGCAGGGGCAGGATTTGAGGCCTGTGGTACCTGACTCAGGGTCCTGGCTCTGACTGCTGTCCTCTACTGCCACCTATGATGATATTGATCAGATCTGGAAGTGTTTGAGAGGCTGTAGGAGGTAGTAATTCCACAGAAGGGTTTTGGGTCAGAAAGAATGAAGAGGTTGAAAGAGGTGAGAGAGAATTCTAGTCATGGAAAACATCAAGTAAAGGTGAGGAGGTGAGACATGCAGGAAACATGTAGACCAGTAGACAGGCCTGCTGGTCGGAGTCAGGGTTTATGTGACGGGGGCCATGCAAAGTGGTTAGAAAAATGGGTTCAGCTCTCATTCTACAGGCCATTCAGTTCCAGGCCAAGGAGCTGGGCCTTCATTGTCTGAGTGCAGGGGAACTGTAGAAACCTTGGAGCGGGCAGGGTGGCCATTCCGGGAGAACGATTCTAGGGAGTCTCAAGTGTTCCTCTGTGATCAGGCACAACTAAGGAGAGCGGGCAGGTCTGGGAGGAAACAGGGACCTTGGGGCAGGGGCTTGTCTGGGAAGGACCACGGGCTCCATTGCTTTTCACAGCCACAGCTCCAGAACAGGCCCCGGCCCGGCCGTACCAGGGAGTCCGTGTGAAGGAACCGGTGAAGGAACTGCTGAGGAGGAAGCGCGGCCACGCCAGCAGCGGGGTGGCGGCTGCACCCACTGCGGTGAGGGGGCTGCTGCGGCCAGGGCGTGAGTGTGTGTGTGAGTGTGTGTGTGTGTGTGTGTGTGTGTGTGTGTGTGTAGGTGTGTGTTTGTGTGAGTGTGTGTGAGTGTATGTATGTGAGTGTGCTTGAGGGTGTGAGTGTATGTGAGTGTATGTGTGTGAGTGTGTGTGAGCATGTATGCGAATGCGTGTGAGTGTATGTGTGTGAGAGTGTGTGTATGTGTAAGTATATTAGACTGTGTGTGTGTTTGTGTGTGGGTGTGTGGGTGTATGTGAGTGTGTGAGTGTACGTGAGTATATTTGTGTGGGTATATGTGTATGTGTGTGTGAGTTTATGTGTGTGTGTTGTGTATGTGTGTGTATGCGAGTGTGTGTGTGTATGTGTATGTGTATGAGTGTTTGTGTGAATGTGTGTGAGTGTATGTGTGTGAGTACGTATGTGAGTGTGTTTGAGTATGTGTGTATGCGAGTGTATGAGTGTGTGTGAGTGTATTTGTGTGAGTGTATGTGCGTGTGAGTGTGTCTAAGTGAGTGTATGTGTGTGAGTGTGTGAGTTGTGTATGTGTGGGTATATGTGTGCGAGTGTGTTTATGTGTGAGCGTATTTGGGTAGAGTGTGTGAATGTATGTGTGTGAGTGTATGTGTGTGTGAGTGAGCATATGTGTGTGTGTGAATTGTGTATGTGTGAGTGTATGTGTGTGAGTTGTGTATGTGTGAGTGGATGTTTGTGAGTGTGTGAGTTGTGTATGTGTGAGTGTGTGTGTGAGTGTATGTGTGCGAATGTGTGTGTGAGTGTGTGTGTATGTGTATTGTTAGTGTGTGTGTGTGGGGGTGACCAAAGGGGCCAGGCAGGAAGGAGTGTGCTTCCTTGCTCCTTGGGTACCAATGGGGGCACAAGGACAAGTTGCCTGGCGATGGCTGCTAGAGACAGAACTAGAGTGGAACAAGTCGTTGGTTCCTTGACTTGGGATGAGGGGTGTGGGCTCACTAGCTGGGCCCGTCAAACAAAGCCATTGCCAAGGCCTGAGTAAGAAGATGACTCACGTACTCCGGTGTGAGTTGGAGGCTCCCGTGGGAAGAGGAAGATGCCAGCTCCCCGGTGCACAGCCTTCTTGCTAAATGGAAACACATATCCCTCAAAAGTGTAGGTGATGATGGTTGGGGTAGGGGCGGGTGATTTGTTCTAACAAGGGCGGTTCCTGCCCTGGCCCCTCCTGCCCTGGCCCCTCGGGCGCCGTCCCTGCATAGGGCTGGTTGGAAAGAGCTAAACACCCACCCTGGTCTTCTCCCCCCTCTAGGTGGTGCTGCCTCACCAGCCCCTGGCGACCTACACCACAGTGGGTAAGAGCCCTGCAGCCTTGGTCTCCTGCTGGCCTCTCATCTGGTGGCACCTGCAGTTCTGACATTTCTTTCATCCCACAGGTCCTTCCTGCCTGGACATGGAGGTCTCTGCTTCTGCCGTGACGGAGGAGGGCGCCCTGTGTGCTGGCTGGCTCTCTCAGCCTCCCCCAGCCACCCTCCAGCCCCTGGCCCCATGGACGCCCTACACCGAGTATGTGTCCCATGAAGCCGTCAGCTGCCCCTACTCAGCTGACATGTATGTGCAGCCCGTGTGCCCCAGCTACACAGTAGTGGGGCCCTCCTCGGTGTTGACCTATGCTTCCCCGCCACTCATCACCAATGTCACGGTATGTCACACAATGTCAGAGCTGCACCCGCCCACGCTAAACCCACCCTTTTAGACCCAAAGCTGACTTACGGAGTACTGATCCTCCTTGCTATTGATTCCTGGGTCATCGGGTTATCTAAGCCCACCTCGTCCTCCAGGGAGGCCTGCTTTTATTCCCGTTGACCTCAAATATTTTCCACAAAGATGTCTCACAGCCTCTCTGGTCACATCTTATGCTCCTCGGGGCTGTGTCCTGAGAGCAAACTGCTAGAGTCATTAGGGGCAGAGCTCTTCCTGACTTTCTGGGGATCTTGTTACAATACAGATTCTGGTACGGGAGGTCTGATATGGGGCCTGGGATTCTGCATGTCTATTCGGGTCTCAGGGGACACCCATGTGACCACATGGGAGTAGCGAGGCATTAGAGTGCTTGTATGGTCTTCTGTTCCTCTGTCTTAAGTCTCCCCAGCTATCCCGCAAGCAATGAGTCTTGGCTTCAAGTTGAAGACTTCAGTGAATGGGGTATCAGGTGAGGCCCGTGTGGGGTCCTGCCCCCGAGCCAGTCTTTCCTTTCTATTCCGATAACTTAAGACGATCGTTCACTTAATAATGGAAATTTAACACAATTTCTAGACTGAGCAACAGGTGATAACAACTTTTCAGAGAACTGTATCTCTGGTGGAGTCTATAGGGTGATTTAAAAAAAAATTCTATCTCCACTGTTAAGAATGCCTGTGTTCAAATCCCCAACCTTTCACTTACTAGCTATGTGACCCTGGGCTTAGTGACTTAATCTCTCTGAGCCTCTGTGTCCTCACTGTAAAATGGGAATACTAGTAAAAGGACTGTTGTCAGGATCAAATGAGATAATGCTTGTGGAGGGCTTAGTCCAGTTTCTGGCATACAAAAGCATTCCATAAGTGTTAGTTATTATCAGTATATCAAAGTCAGTCAACAACATGAACCAAGGGCCAGATGGGAAAGGAAGGGACTCTTCCCCCAGGAATGGAGGAAGAGAGATAGCTTTATGTTAATGGTGCCCATGGACCAAAGGAATGGGAATCTCTCAGGTTGTCTAGGGGTGAAAAGGCCTGTGGTTACAGTTTTATACAACTCAGACCCAGAGAAATCATGGGAAGTAGAGCTGGGCCTCCAGGAGTCCCAGAGCCCACCCTCCATGTTGGAGCTTTCTTTGGCTCCCCTTGTCTCTTCTGTTTCCCTCCAGGGCCCACGGTCCTTGTGACGCACCTGCCCCCTGCCTCCAGGAACCTCTAGGCAAGGCTTGCAGGAACCCCAGGCCCACCTGGTTACCCAGCAAACCAACTGTGGGGCCTGGATGGCGTGGATAGAAAGGAGTTAATTCAACACCTCTCCCAGGCAACTCATTTCCGTATCAAGGGGCCCAGTGGGCTTGGAGGTGGAGGACAACATGGTTCCCAGCCATTTCCTTGCTAAGGATTTCTTTTGTTATTTATCCCCTTTCATCATCCCCATCTTCTACTTTGAAAGGTTCTGTGTATCAAACAAACTGTATTTATTAAGGAATAATTTATTTGTTTTGCCATTTTGTAAATTAACTCATCAAAGCTGGCTAGAGCTATAAGTCAGCACTCCTGATCAGCAGAGATAAGACCTGTTGTGGGGCTGGGTTGATGTAATTCTATACCTGAGCAAAGAAATCTGCAGTTTGCAGTTGACCTGTGTGGGTTTATGACTCGAAAAGGTAGGAGTTCCATTTCGAGTTTTGAACAACTGGAAATAAAAAAGCTTTCCCAGATTCTTTCTAGCTTCAAGACATAGGGTTGGGGACCACTGGCTTACAGGACATTGGGTTGGGGACCACTGACTTATAGGATACTGGGTTGGGGACCACCGGCTTACAGGACACTGGGTTGGGGACCACCGGCTTACAGGACACTGGGTTGGGGACCACTGGCTTACAGGACACTGGGTTGGGGACCACTGGCTTACAGGACATTGGGTTGGGGACCACTGGCTTACAGGACACTGGGTTGGGGACCACTGGCTTACAGGACACTGGGTTAGGGACCACTGGCTTACAGGACACTGGGTTGGGGACCACTGGCTTACAGAACAATGAATTGGGGACCACTGGCTTACAGGACACTGGGTTGGGGACCACCGGCTTACAGGACACTGGGTTGGGGACCACTGGCTTATAGGACATTGGGTTGGGGACCACTGACTTACAGGACACTGGGTTGGGGACCACCGGCTTACAGGATACTGGGTTGGGGACCACTGGCTTACAGGACACTGGGTTGGGGACCACTGGCTTAAGCCAAAGGAGAGGAAGAGGAGAGGAAGTAGTTGTGTTGTGGTGGGATGTTTGAAGACTGGAAGGCCTCTGAGACTCCTTCCATCTCCATTATTCTGTGGAGAAACATCCTCATGCCTTGCCACTCAAATGTGGCCACATTGGTATCCCCTGAGACCTGATTAGACACGTAGAATCCCAGGCCCCAATTCAGACCTGCTGTACCAGAATCTGTTTTGTAACAAGATCCCTAGAAGGTTAGAAAGAGCTCTGCCCCAAATGACTCGAACAGTTTGCTCTCAGGACACAGTGACAACAGAGAGAGATAAGACAGAGGAGTGGGGATGATAGGGGAAGATTCTGGCCTCTCTCACAACAACCCTGCAGAGAATTCCTCTTCTACCTGCTTTCCTCAACTGTGAAAGAATGGTAAGCATGCAGCCCCTGCTTCACTTGCAGGCGTGACCTGAGGTTTGAGAGAGTGGTTGCTAAGCAAGTGAGAGGTGTGCTTTGTAGAGCACGAGAGCGAATGGCCCTGACCTTTGGAGGGTCATGGGGGGTCTATGGGGTGGGGCAGCCATGGAGGAAGGACAGCTCAGAGCCAGAGGAGGATGAGGATGTGGAAGGCACCAGGCAGCAGCAGGGAAGAAGGCAGTGATTTCCCTGTCTGAGTATGGTGCGGCCTCCCTGTCACCATCACCACCAGAGGGGTGAGAGGGTGGCGCTGTGTTGGCCCCCAGGGACCTTAGGAAGACGAAGCTGCTGTGTGAAGCCAGGACTGTCTTTGTATCTGGGCAGGGCAACAACCTTCTAGATATAGCCATTACTTACTGTGTATTTATTTTCATAGATTTTAGGATGCACATCTTTTGCACTTTTTAAGACCTCTGAAATAGGAATGTTTTTTTCCCCCTCCAAATTTTCTTTTTAAATTTTTAAAAGAATTTTAAAGATGTGGGGTGGATTAGGTATACAAATGGTCATTGTACAGGTAAAGTTTGGGCCTTCCATTGGCCCCCATTTTGCCTGGTTTGAGATCAGGTACCCTTATGGATGTTGTGTCTTCCCCCCACCCCACCCTGGCAATATCCAGCTACTGCCAATCCCCTTCTTATAGTATTATGGTAAATATTCAGGGTCCATTTATGAGTAAAAACATGTGGTACTCAGTTCTTTGTTCTGTGATAAATCACTGAGTATTATAGACTCTAAATCCATCCAAGTTGCTGAGAAGTCCTTATGTTTGTCCTTCTTTGTGGTTGTGTAATATTCTATCACGTATATGTACCACATTTTAAAAAATCCAGTTCAGTTTTGATGGGCAGCACGGTTGGTTCCATGTTTTTGCTATAGTGAATAGTGCTGCAATCAACATGCATGTGCAGGTATCTTTTTTGTAGAATGATTTGAGTTCCTCCAGATATATTCCCAGAAGGGAGATGGTTGGGTCATATGGAAGATCAATTTCTAGTTCTTTTAGGAATTGCCACACTTTTTCATAGAGGTTGAAGTAGTTTGAGGAATGCATTTTGTATTTGACAAAACCTGGAAAAGCCGGGCTCAGTGGCTCAGCCTGTAATCCCACGCTTTGGGAGGCTGAGGTAAGTGGATTGCCTGAGCCCGTGGGTTCGAGAGCCGCCTGGGCAACTTGGCGAGACCTCATCTCTACAATAAATAAAAAAATGAGCCGGGCGTGGTAGCACCCGTCTGTAGTTTCAGCTACTTGGAAGGCTGAGGCGGAAGGATCGCCAGAGCCCAGCAGGGCGAGGCTGCGGTGGCCAGGAGCGTGCCACTGCACTCCAGTCTGGTTGACAGAGTGAGACTCCAACTCAAAAAAAAAAAAAAGAAAAAGAAAAAAACAACCCTGGAAAGTCCTCTAGTTCGCTTAGCCCTTTGACTTCATTACTATTCATATTCTATTTTGTAGATGAGAAAGATGAGGTTTCCAAGAGGGAAGCAACATGAGCAAAGACAGATAGCTAGTAAGTGACACAGAGAGGGGTACAGTTGACGTTTGTCTGGGAGATTCTCCCTTGGGGGAGACTTTGAGCAAGAGAAGACAGAGCTCCCTGAAGTGAGAAGCCAGGAAGGCAACGTTGAAGGAGGAAATGGAGACCCCTCTGAGGGCAAGGACGGGCAGGTGGGCATCCTGGCTGTGCTAACCCTTGGTCCTATGTTTCTCCATCACAGACAAGAAGCTCCGCCACGCCCACAGTGGGGCCCCAGCTGGAGGGCCCGGAGCACCAGGCACCGCTCACCTATTTCCCATGGCCTCAGCCCCTTTCCACGCTGCCCACCTCCACCCTGCAGTACCAGCCTCCGGCTCCAGCCCTGCCTGGGCCCCAGTTTGTCCAGCTCCCCATCTCTATCCCCGAGCCAGTCCTTCAGGACATGGAAGACCCCAGGAGAGCTGTCAGTTCCCTGACCATCGACAAGCTGCTTTTGGAGGAAGAGGATAGCGACGCCTACACGCTCAACCACGCTCTGTCTGTGGAAGGCTTCTAGGGCTGGCTCTCACCTGAGAATCCTATTCCCTAAAACTGGGATTTAAAAATGGGCCTGGGATGGAGCTCTGGGTTCATATCTGTTTGGAGTAGCCACTTCATAACTACAGTTTGAAGCTAGAATTGTAGACCCCCTTCTCTCCCCTCCCCTTGCTCTCTTCCTTCCTCCCTTCCTTCCCTCTCTTCCCTCCTTCCTCCTGCCTTCCTTCTCCCCCTTTCTTCCCCACTTCCTCACACTCTCTCTCTTTCTTATTTCTTCTTCCAAATTCTTTTCCTTTTGGGCACAGAATTGGGGATTTTAGAGATGTAGTTTTATGCCAAATGTTGCCAAGTCTGTGGCCCAAGGACTTTCCTTTCTGTCATGTTTCATTCTTCAGAGAAGTCTCCTTCTCTCCAGTGCCTCCTGAATGGTCTTAGGGCCGGTCACACCCTTTGCCATTTTGAGGTGCGTAGGGTGGCCCAGGGGAAGACCAGCCCTGACAGCGCCTCCTGAGAAAGGCAGCTGAGAGCAGACCCGATGCCAGAGTCCTTGAGCTGCTATTCTCATTTGTTTGCTATTCTCAACGTTGGCCTGATTTACAGTCAGTGCAACAAAATCTCAAGGCCTGGGGCTCAGAATAGTGATGGGTGGGGTGGGGGAGGAAAAGGAACATGGGGTGAGTAGGGGCAGGTCAGTGACAGGGGAGAAGGATGGAGGAGGGTGTGTCTGTGGTTGGAGGGGGAGGTTATGGGGGAAAGCTCAGGCTTCATGGGGGAGAGGGGGATGACTGGGGAATGATTAAGAACCAGATTACTTGATTATTGTGAACAATAAACTTAAGAAAAGCATGGCTTTAATAGGTAGTTTTGCTGCTGTCCTTGAGGATACTTGCAAGGAAAGCGGAGCTGTTGTAAAAAGGATGAACAATGTGTATGGCCATTCTGTCCTAACTGCAGACACCGTGTGGAGGCCAAGACCCTTTGAAGCCTAACAGTGACAGAGTCTTTGCTTAGTGGGTTTCTTTAATGTCTTTCAAGTATCCATAAACCATCATTCTGTGGAGACAAGGTCTCTTCTATCCAAGCACTATTCCTCCTGGGGACTTCTAGAGCCTCAGCCAGAAGTCCCAATTGGTTTCACTTCAATTTTTATTTTTTGCTGGAGAAACATCAGATTTGTAGAGGACTGAGCCATTGTTACCAGGGGTACTTAGCTCCTGAAAGGGGTGTGTGCCTTGGGAACTGCCATATTCATCTGCTAATAACACCATCGTCACTATCAAGCAGACACTTTCCTTGGTAGTATCCATGTAGGACTAACGGACTTTTCTGGAAAATGACGGCTTCTTTGACACATATTCTTTGCCCCTTTTAAAATAAAAAAAGTTCTGGATGAAGTTGCCTGCTTTGGATTTTTTTTCCTGCTTAGGGTTTATTATTTTATTTTATTTTATTTGAGTTGGAGTCTTACTCCATCGTCCAGGCTGGAGTGCAGTGACACACTCATGGCCACCCCAGCGTTGACCTGCTGGGCTCCAGCGATTCTTCTGCCTCAGCCTTCCGAGTAGCCGGAACTACAGGCGCATGTTGTCATGCCCTGCTAATTTTTTGATTTATTATAGAGACGAGGTCTCACCAAGTTGCCCGGGCTGGTCTTAGGGTTTATTTTTGGCCTATATTTCTTTTTATATTTGCCTAAAATCCTAGTACCCATACCTTGGATTATTTTATTCAGATTCATTTTTTAGATTTAAAAGATAGCATTTGAGATGATAAATTTACATCTTTGCTGATATGATAGTGAGTAGGAAAGGGGGGGTTCTTAGTCTTGTTTAAAGCCCTGGCCTCTCATAAAGCACACTATGTTTTAGGCAAGATTTTTCAGCTTACTGTTTGAGGATTTGACAGGATGCAGAGGCAACCTGCACAAATAAGTTAAAGTTGCAAAAACTAGCCAAGAAATAAAATGCTTTACATATTTGCTAAGATCTAAATGGTCTCTTTTTCCCCCTCTTATCTTGAGGTCACATGTCTTGGTTGTAGTAGTCCGCCTAGGTTTCTTCCTGGGTTATTTTTCTAAGCTGGAAACATTTTCAACAAAGATCTATAGAGACTTTTCTGTGCCAAAGTGTTTCATTTCTTATCAAATTAATTCCCCTTAGCTTTAAAATTAATCCCTTAGGCATGTTAGACATTGTCCCTGGAGGAAGGCGCTTACACGCGTCTTGTTGATTTTACAAACTGATCTGTTGCAGGAGAAGATAAAACCAGGCCCACTGTGGCTGCCGTCTAGTTCTCCTGAGCTGTATCTGCACATGGCCAGTGGGGCTTGCTTTCCAGGAGACTGGTGATTTGAGGAGGGGAAGGAAATTTTTTAAACTCATTTACTTGTCCTGTTATTCATGTTATGTGAATAACTTCTCATGATGCTGGGTGTCCAGGGATAAGTTGAATCATTGGTATTTCCACAGCAGGCTCTGAAAATCCACCAGTCAGGACCCAGAAGTGACACCATGTAGGGACCAGGCCCAAAGGAAGCCATCTCATAGGGTCAAACATCACATGAACATTCACAAAGCTGGTTGGTTCTCTCCAAGACCACTCCTTGATGTGAGCAACAGTTTAGAGAGGGTCTCCTTTTCTTGATTATTTTCTTTCTTTTTTTTTTTTTGAGTTGGAGTTTCACTCCGTCACCCAGACTGGAGTGCAGTGGCTGCTCCCGGCCATCGCAGCCTTGACCCACTGGGTCTGGCGATCCTTCCACCTCAGCCTTCTGAGTAGCCGGAATTACAGGCGCGCGCTACCACACCCGGCTGATTTTTGATTTATTGTAGAGATGAGGTCTCGCTGCCCAGGCAGGTCTTGAACCCCTGGGCTCAGGCAATCCACTCACCTCAGCCTCCCAAAGGCACGGGGTTACAGGCTGAGCCACCGAGCCTGGCTTCTTGGTTATTTTCTGAGTTACTAAAGGCCTCTGAGCTCACTGTCTTCATTGTTAATCTTTGTTGGGTAATTGTTTTTAAATTATCCACATTACTCAGCTCTGTTTCTTATTTCCAGATTTTGGGGGACAGTAGCACACCCAGTTATTTAGCTCACTTTAGAGTACCAGCACTATTATCATTTTGGCTCTCATCTTCCATGTAGATCATAACCTAGAGAAAAGGCATGAATGAAAAGAGAGTTAAGGTTTTTTTCTCCCACCTTAGTGAATCTCAACTAAAAAAAAAAAATGGTTAAAAATGCTTTTTGCCCTATCTACTCTCTTTTGAGGTAGATGTATGAACAATCAGCTGGGTATAGATTTGTGCTAGAAGATTCTAATCTATGAGGCAATCCACTTCCAGCATGAAATGGGGGAACGAGGAGGAGACAGGTGTGTGGTAAGATGAAGAAGCCAGACTTTTAGAAAATAACAAAATCACACAACCAAGTGGCTTAAATTTTCTGAACATCAGGCTGCACCCATCTTTAAGTGAAAGTTTGGAGACATATTCTAAAGCTAAACATGACTTTCTGGAAATCAGAAACTTTCGATAACTTCTTTTGATCAACTTCATTTGAGTGTCAGATATGAGGCACTCAGTACTTTCTTGTTGAATTGAATTAATTTGAGAGATTCTCTATCCATTGCTTCTAAATATTGATATAGATGCTTATAAGTTAGTTATAATAATGGAGTCTACTTTCACTATTGTGAACAATGATGCAACTCACAGCGGAGTGCAGACATATCTTAGACAAACTGATTTCAAATCCTTTGAGTAATTACCTAGAAATGGGATTGCTGGATCGTAGGGTAATTCTATTTTAGCTTTTTGATGAAACTCCAGACCATTTTCCATAAAGGTTGTACTTAATTTATAAAAGGGTCCCCCCCGCCCCGTTTTCAAAGTCTCACTCTGTGAGAGTCAAAGTCTAACTCTGTGGCCCAGGCTGCAGTGCAGTGGTATGCATATGGCTATCACAGCCTTGGCCTGCTGGGCTCAGATGATCCTTCCGCCTCAGCCCTCCAAGTAGCTGGAACTACAGGCATGCACCATTATGCCCGGCTATATGTTTTTGATTTATTGTAGAGATAAGGTCTTGTCAAGTTGCCAAGGTAGGTCTCGAACCCCCTAGGTGAGAGGCAATCCTTTCACCTCTGCCTCCCAAAGAACTGGGATTATAGATGTGAGCTACCATGTCTGGCAAGGGTTCCCTTTTTTTCACATCCTTGCCAATACTTGTTATCTTTTGTCTTTTTGATAATAGCCACTCTGACAGATGTGAGATGATATCTCATTGCATTTCCCTAATGATTATCAGTGTTGAATTTGCATTTCCCTAATGATTATCATTTTTAAAAAATAGATCTGTTGGCCATCAACACATATTTATTGAGTACCAACTCTGAGTTCGGCAGGCATTGTGGATTATTACAGATGTCTGCTTTGAAATAGTTTTCTAGCTCAATGATCTCTTTTCAATGTGAATATTTATTCTTATATATGTATATTTAGTTACTTATAAATTGTATCCTTGAAGTATTCTATTAATACAATATCCATTATAAAACATTCACAATATTAGGAATTTGAAAAGATGAGGTAAATATAAAATAAATAACATTTTAAATTACTTCATTTATTAACAGTACAAAAATCTATTTGACCTCATTAACTATAAGTAATATTTAGAATCTTTGTGATAGACTGATTTGAAGATCTGGATTTAACTTCAATTGATTTCAGTACTTTGAATGGATGCCATAGCTGGAAAAGATACCACACAAAAATATTTAGGTCAACATAAAATAGTGTATTATTAGCTGTGCTAAATAAACTAAAAATTATTTAAAATTTCCATTCATCAATTATGCAAAGGTGTTATTTTAAAATTTGGTTTGTGAGTTTCCCTTTTAGTTGATATCAACTGGTCTTGCAAACTCAAAACTTGAAAGTGTTGCCTTTTTATATTTTTAGCTCCTTGAGTTAAAAACACTCAAAACCTTTATTTGGAAAGACTGTAAACAAGCTAAAAATTAGACATCCATGTAAAAAAAAGACTGAAGACCAGAGTTTTTATAGGTGACACACCTATATTGTTGTTAACGAGAATATCACATGATGGAGACATAACCAGGCACCTACTAAACTTCCACTTTTCAAATGGTCTCACCATTGCACAAATTTCAAAAAGCATCACTAAAATGTCATCTTTACCTTGATGGACTGGACTAAATGTAAACTATTACTTAGCTAGTATCTTTAGGTAACATATTTTTGACAGTCAACTTATCAACGAAAAAGGATCAGCAAATTTAGTATTGCTTCTGTTTTAAAAAATATATACAATTCATTTTTAATTTGACAGTGCTTTGTGGTCTATAGTCATGAGATAATCAGTGATCCTTTTTATGGTATAGTCTCATATCATTAGAAAGATTGTACCATTCAGAGATGTTGTGTCTATAAAATTAGTCACACTGATATCATCCTTAGGCCTCAGTATGTTGTTATATATTGGAAGTGAATTAACTGAGGTTACCACCGTCATTCCCTCATTTCCACACATAACTTCCTCTTGTTCTCAGGGATCCTCCTAGAACCATGGGCCACATATAGCCAAGTGAAGGAGAGCCCCAGCATTATGGTGACTCACTCACCTTGGTTTGCCTGGGACTTCACTGGCTTTGGCATGGAAAGTTCTGCCTTCCAGGAAATCCTTCAGTCTGCGGCATCCTAGATGTTTGGTCATCCCAGTCCACATATTAAATATAAATAAATATTTTCTCACTAATATCTCCTCTGGGTAACATGTGAGAGAACCTGGCTCTGGTCTGAAGAACCCTGCCATGGTGTGTTCTAAGACACCACTAGATCTAGGAACATTAGTGAGTCTACCAGGGACTGGTCTTGGTGTTTGTCAGGAGGTGACAGTAACATGGAATACACAGTCATTGTACACTCTCCTAAAACTAAAATCCAGTTCTCATGAAAAGTTTTCTTTATCTGACCTGGTCCTAAAGTGACACCTTGATTAATATGATAATGTCAACTCATATGGGAAAATCTTAAGAGGAAGCAAACACATTTTTCATAAGGTCAAGGCGCTGGCTTCTCCCCACCCAAATCAATTAGCTGGGAAACTAAAACATTCTAAACCTTGATTGCACATTAGAATCACTTGGGAGTTAAAAAAAAAAAAATCCCAGCGTCCAGATGGTGCCTTAGATCAATTAAAATGGACTTGCTGGGAGTAGGATGCAGGCATTAGGAGTTTTAAAAGCTCTCCTGGTGATTCCAATGTGCAGCGAAAGCTGAGAGCCACTCATTTACCTCCTCCCTCCGGAGGTGGGGAGTGGGAAGGTGGGGAGGTAGTGGGGGAGGAGAGAGGGAGGAGGGTTGGGACTGTTGTTGGGTCTGAATGCTGAGACAAGATCTCAGATGCAACTTGTGTGTGACATGCAACACGGTTGCTGTTGCGTTCAATTAGAGTTGCTTCCTACCAAACCAGGCAGGGTTACAGCATTGCATAATCTCTTCATCATGGAGGGAAAGCCTAATGGTCTTAGCAGTCACTGTAGGATGCCTCTAGAGAAGATTGATTCAGTTGAGAGATATAGGCTAAAGTCCTTTAAAATGGCTTTTATCTGATAGCATGAGGATTTTCTTTTAATGTGTGTAGACCTACAAACCAAGGCAAGATGAAACGTAAAGGACATAGCAGGATGTTGGGGCCACCGCCCAACCCCCATCTCACTTGTGTGCTTTTAAACCTCAGCAATAGATTGACATATTAAAATGTGGAGTACCTTGGGCCAGCTGAATGGAGATAGCAGCTATGGTAGAATCCCATGTTTATTTTTTTATTTTTTGAGTTGAAGTCTCACTCCGTCGCCCAGACTGGAGTGCAGTGGCCGCTCCCGGCCACCGCAGCCTCGACCTGCTGGGCTCTGGCGATCCTTCCACCTCAGCCTTCCAAGTAGCTGGAACTACAGGTGCGCGCTACCACGCCTGGCTAATTTTTTTGATTTATTGTAGAGACGAGGGCTTGCCAAGTTGCCCAGGCGGGTCTCGAACCCACGGGCTCAGGCAATCCATTCACCTCGGCCTCCCAAAGCGCAGGATTACAGACTGAGCCACCGAGCCCAGCCAAATCTCATGTTTATTAAGCTTTTGCTTGTGGTCAACTCAAGTCCTTCCTGGACAGAGGGCTTTATGACATTCAAGCCAAATCAAACTTCAAAGAATGAATCGTATAGGACCAAGAAATGTGCTTATCCTAATGATAGGGCTCAACTAAGCCACGACTAATATCCTTATTTGCTGTCTTAGATTCTACCTATTTCAGGGGAGAAAGATTTTGGTGTCTGCAGCGACTGAGAGAGCTGGAGGATTTGGGGTTCAGGAGCCTGAGGAAGACTGTCACCAACTTCTGGTAGATGAGAATGGAGAGCCTTGTTTCATCTACCCATGCAATAGAATTTATGTGCTGGGTACAGTGCAACCTGCTGAGAAATCCAAATAAAAGTCAGGATAGCCCTGAGCACAATAAAGTCAGAGTCAGTGGGGGCAAATGCAAGGTTATAACATAGCAGAACAAGTAGAGTGGTTAATGCAAGCACAGGTGCTTTACATTTCTCACGTTTACTAATGGAGATGTTACTACTATCTCATTTGATCCCCACAGAAAGCAAATAAGGAACATACCATTTAATTCTCACTTATAGGGGGCAGAAATGGACTTAAAGAGGTTAAGTCACTTGTTTAAATTCAGACAGTCAGTAAATGGCAGTGCTGGTGTTCAAACCCAGCATATTCGGTGTCCATTCTTTTCATCCCATAGCCACTCAACCTCCAACGTTACTGGAGAGCATCTGGATCACTAGTGTTTTTATTTTTATCAAGGCTTAACTTTAGCTCACATCAATTCATCAGGCATTTATTGAATGGCTACCCTGTGGCAGACGCTATGAATGAAGAAAGCTGAATGGCTGGAACTGGAATGTCTCCGCCTGGAGTGCCTCAGATTGTAGTAACTCAGTGGTCTATACATTGAGAAAATCCATACCAAAGGGAGCAGAGAGGGAGAAGGGAGTGGGAAAATTTCATGCTCGGGCTCTGGGACATCCAGCCAGCTCTGATTTCAGAGCAGATGTGCAGAGAGAAGGGCGACATTTTTTGGCCAGCATGTTGGTTGTTCTGTGACTCTGTGATCTAGAGTCAAGATGCACAGTGATGCTTCTCTTAAAAGTCACATAGGTACTCTAGAGGCCTAATGGTATCTTAAAATTTCATCTCACAGTACCATCTATGTATTAATTTCCAATTCCCATAGTTTTTGCTACCAAATGAAATCATATTATTTTGGGCTTTCGGTATACATACACAATATGGAGCTACATAAATCAATGTATTTAAGAGATGTACACAGATTGTAGCTGAAATTCTTACCTTTCTGTACTTCTGTGGTCTCTATATTAATTTTTGCCCCCCCCAATTAACTTAGTCAATGTATGGGTCAGCAGAGGTAACAGCATGACTGTGCTGTTTTTCAGGTATTCTGATCCTGAAAGCTGCCATTAAGATTTTGAGTCTGCCACGCCACCTGTGGGCCCAGATTATTTTTCTCCATCAACCAAAGGGAGTATCATTTGCCCATTTCTTAGAGTGAGGCATTTTGAGGATTAGTAGAGTATGTCTGCAAAAGTACTTGATACACATGATTTTGGGTGTTTTACAAAGTATAATGGCATGATTGTAGTAGCTCTATTTTAATTATGTTCCTTTTTGGGGTCCTTTTTTTGGCTATTTACTCACTTATTCAACAAATGCTTGCTTAGTGAGTAACTACTATGTCCAGCCCAGTGCCTTGGACAATTGACAAATCAAGACTTTCTTGCCTTACTTCTTTGTTTCCTGACATACTTAACGCAAGTCTGAATATTTAAAAGACTAAAATTAAATGTATTAAATACTTTAGTCAATTTCAACATAAACTGCAGTTCTGACATAAATTATTCATCAGAGTCTTCTAATCCAGGGGCCCATGGACTTTTAGGAACTGGGCTGCACAGCAGGAGGTAAGTGGCAGGTGAGTGAGTGAAGCTTCATTTGTATTTACAGCCACACCCCATCACTCACATTACTGTCCGAGTTCCATCTTCTGTCAGATCAGCGGTGGCATTAGCTTCTTCTAGGAGCATGAATCCTTTTGTGAACTGCAAGGGATCTAGATTGCAAACTCCTTATGAGAATATAGTGGCTGATGATCTGAGCTGGAACTGCGGTGGTGATGCTAGAACTGGGGAACGGCTGAAAATACAGATTACCATTAGCAGTGAAGTTTGACTGCACAGAGACCATAATAAATCAGTGGCTTGCAGATTCATATCAAAACCCTATCAGTGAGTGGCAAGTGAGTTGATGTATTTCAGTTGTACAACTGCATCTGGCGGCAGGTTGTGAGAATCTGACACTTATTTTAGTCTGCGCATGGCCCACCCATTATTTTATGTACCACTTCTGTCCGTGCCCCGCTTTTTATGGTGAGATGTATAATTGTTTCGTCATATACTACAATGTAATAATAATAGAAATGAAGTGCACAATAAATACAATGCACTCGAATCATTCCCAAACCATTCTCCCCCCACCTCACCTCTAGTCTGTGGAAAAATTGTCTTCTGTGAAATCAGTTCCTGATGCCAAAAATGGTTGGGAACCGCTGTCCTAATCCATAGATTTGGTTAAAGATTTTTTTAGAGGAAAGAAAGCTGTGATCAATGTGATGCTTTTACAGAAATAATTCTAAATAGGTATTTCTCTTTTCTAAGAGAGATTGCCTTTTTTTTTTTGAATTGGAGTCTCACTCTGTCACCCAGGCTGCAGTGCAGTGGCCTGCTCATGACTACCCCAGAGTCGACCTGCTGGGCTCAGGCGATCCTTCTGCTTCGGCCTTCCAAGTAGCTGGAACTTTAGGTGCACACTACCACGCCTGGACATTTTTCTCTTTTTTAATTGTAGAGATGAGGTCTCACCAAGTTGCCCAGGTTGCTCTTGAACCCGTGGGCTCAGGCAATTCTCTCACCTTGGCCTCCCAAAGTGCCGGGATTACAAGCTTGAGCTACCATGCCTGACCTTTGAGATTGTCTTTTAAATAAAGAGAAATAAAAATACTTTTTGTATACTTAAATTATATGATTGTCATAAACCTTATCATATTAGTAACTACAGTTATTAAAATTATAATATACCCACAGACTTACTGAAAACCCCATGTATTCTTCTGCTGGGAAAATTCAATGCAATAGCCAGGGTTTATCGGAAGCCCGGGTGTTAGATAAACCATTCCAGGCACAGGCAGACTGGTAAGCAGTCAGGAGAAGTACTGAGGCTGAAATTCTCAGGGTGCTCCATTGAGAGTTTTTGACACTACTTTACAGCAGGGTACTTTTTTTTCTACCCATCATTTTATTATAAAAATTTTCCAGTGAGCAGAAAAGTTTAAAGAATTGTACAGAGAATACCCATATACGCACCACCTAGTTTCTACAATTAACATTTAGCTCTGGTTTATCACAAATCTATCCATCCATCCACTCTCTGTTTCACTGTTAATACATCTTATATTTAAACGCATTTCAAAGTAAGTTGATACATGAGTGTACTCACCCCTAAATACTTTAGGACTCCATATCTTACACTGATATTAGCTTAGATTCATTACTTTTTAAAAAAAAATTGTGGAGTCAAATTTACATGCAGAAAAACATACAAATCTTAAGAGCATCATTCAGTGAACTTGGGATAATGTATATACCTGTGTAACCCAACTCTTTATTAACATACAAAACAATACTATTAACCCCAAACTTCCTCTGCTCCTCATCAATCAGTCTCCACCTCCACCTCTTTAGAAGTAACTACCAATATTTTTCACTAGAGATTAGTGTTGCCTGTTGTTTAGCGTGAATGGAATCATACAGTGTGTGCTTTTTTGTGTAACTCTTATTTCTCTCAGCATTTAAAAAACATGTACCCATATTGTTGCATGTATAGGCAGTTTGCTCCTTTTTACTTCTGAGTAGTATTCCGTTGTAAGAGTCTATCATACTTTGTTTATTTATATCCCTATTGATTGACGTTGGGCTATTTCCAGTTTGGACTATTATGAATACAGCTGCTAAGAACATTCTTGTACAAGTTGAGTTTTGTGTATGTGGGTGGGTGGGTGGGGCATATGTTTTATTTCTACTGGGTAAACACTTAAGAATGAAATTACTGGATCATATAGTAGGTCTTTGTTTAGTTTTTTAAGATAACTGCTAGAATTTTTTCACATTCCCACCAATAACTAATGATAGTTCTGGTTATTCCACACCCTTGACAACGTTTGGCGTATCTCACTTTGGTTTTGATTTGCATTTCTTTGATGATTAATGGTGTTGGACATTTTGTCGTATATGTATTTGCTATTTATTTATCTTCCTTTGTAAAATGCCTATTTAAATCTTTTGGCTATTTATTTTTAAACTGGGCAATTTTTCTTCTTCTTAATGAGTTATAGGAGTTCTTTATAAATTCTGAATAAAATCTGAATTTTTTTCCCCAGGCTACAACTTGCCTATTCACTTTTCTAACGGTGTTTTCTGTGAAGTTTTAAAATTTGATGCAATATAATTTATTATTTTTAAATAGATATTTATTTCTGTTTCCTTATCTAAGCAATCTTTGCTTCTCAGGTTGTAAAGATTTCCTTCTAGAAGATTGGTAGTTTTACCTTTTAAAATGTGGGCCAATATTTTGTGTATGGTGTGAGGTAGGGAATCAAGGTTTTTTCCATCCCCTACCCCATGGATATTCAGTTTTCTAGCACATTTTTTGTTGAAAAGTCTTTCCTCTCTCCGTTCGATTGCTCTGATGCTTTTGTTGAAAATTAAATTATATGTGTGATTCTATTTCTGAACTCTGTTCTCTAGTCTATTGATCTATTTGTTTATTCTATGCCAGTACCATACTGTCTTAATGAATGCAGCTTTATAGTAAGTTTTGAAATAAAATATGTGAGTCCCCCAACTTTGTTCCTTTTTTCAACATTGTTTTGAATATTTTAGGTACTTTGAATTTTCATATAAACTTTAAAATTAGTCTGTCAATTCCTAAAAAAAAAAAAAACCTAGTGAGATTATGATTGGGAATGAAATAAATCTGTAGATTAATTTGTAGGTAATGGACATCTTAAAACACTGTATCTTCCAATCCATAAACATGGTATGTCTCTTCATATATTTAGATCTTTTAAACTTTTCTCAGCAAGGTTTTGTAGTTTCCAGTGCATAAGTTTTGCGTGTTTTAAAAATTTATTTTTAAGTATTTTATGTTTTTGATGTTATTGTAAGGGATTTAAAAATATTTTCTAATTGCTGCTAGTATATACAAATATAACTAATTTTTGTGGATTGACTTTGTAAGCTGTAATTTTGCTAAAATTGCTTATTGGTTCCAGTAGCTTCTTTTTTTTTTTTTTCTGGATTCCCTAGGATTTTATATGTAAACACGTCAACTATGAATAGAGGTTTTACTTTTTTCTTTCTTTCTTTCTATCTGTTTCTATCATCTTTCTATCTGTAAAATTTTATCACGTTGAGTAGGACCTCCAGTACAATGTAGAATAGAAATGGTGAGAGGCAACATCCTTGGTTTGTTCCCAATTTTAGAAAGAACACATTCAATATTCCACCATTATGTAATATTTGTTGTAGGCTTTTTAATAGCTGTTCTTCATTAGCTTGAGAAAGTATGCTTTTATTTTCAATTTGCTAAAAAAATAATAAATGGTGTTGAATTTTTCATATGACTTTTTTGATCCATTGAGATGATTGTGCAGCTTTTCTCTCTCATTCTGTTAATATGGTGAATTACAGGGATTTTTTTTTTTGGAAAGTTAGATTAACCTTGTATTTCTGAGATAAATCTCAGTTGGCCACAAAGTATTATTTTTCTGATTAACATTTTTCATCTATGTTCATGAGAGCTAGTCATTTGTCATTTTCTCTCCTTATAATATCTTTATCAGAATCTGGTATCAGGTTATGGTAGCTTTATAAAATAAACTGGAAACTATTCTTTCTATATTTTGTATAATAGTTCTTGTCAGATTGATGTTACTTTTCTCCTAAAATATTTGGTATAATTCACCAGTGAAATTATTTGATCCTGGAGTTTTCTTTGTGGGAATGTTTTGATGACAAATTCAATTTCTTCAATAGATAAATGAATATTCAGATTTTAATTTAATATCGTATCAGTTTTGGCAAGTTTTATTGTTCAATGACTGTCCATTTCATCTAAGTTGTCAAATTTATTGACATTAACTTATACATAATATGTCTTTATTATTTTTTTAATGACTGTAAAGTCTGTAGTAATATCTCCTTTTTTGCTCTTTCTTGATATTGGTAACTTGAGTTGCTTCTCTTTTTTTCTTTCTCAACTTATCTAGCTAGGGTTTATTAATTTTCTAGATCTTTATTGATCTTTCCAAAGAACCAACTTGGGAATTGTAAATATTGTCTTTGTAAGTGCTGTCTATTGCTTTTCAATTTTGTATTTCATTGATTTTACTCTTATCTTTGTTATTTGCTTCCTTAACTTAGTTTCACTTTACTCTTCTTTAACTAGATCAGGGTTCCCAACCTTGGCACTATTGACAGTTTTAACTGGCTAATTCTTTGTTGTGAGGAACTGTCCTATATATTGTAGGATGTTTATCACCAAACCTGGCCTGTACCCATTAGATGCCAATAACTCTTCCTTTCTCAGCTGTGACAACAAAAATGTCTTTAGACATTGCCGAATGCTCCTTGAGGAACAAAATAACTCCTGGTTGAAAATTACTAATCTATATTTTAAATAAATCTCCTAAGGTCATTAATTTAATTTTTTCTCTTCTAATATACTTCCCTTTTTCCCTTCTAATATACTTCCTTAAATCTAGAAATTTCTTTAATACTACTTTAGCTGCATTTTACAGTTTTTGATATATCGCATTTTCATTGTCATTCAATTAGAAATATTTTCAATTTTCTTTATGCTTTCTTCTTTAGTCATAAGTTACTTAGATAGATGCTTTTTAATTTCCAAGTATTTTGGCATTTTTAAAGGTATCACAATATTACTTATTTGCAATTTTATTCTATTGTGAGATGATATACTATGTAACATTCAGTCTCTTTAAATGTATTGAGACTTATTTTATGAACCAGCATTTAGTATTTCTTTGGTGAACATACTATGCTCTCTTGAAAAATAAAGTAAATTCTGTGGAAAAAAGGCAAATTCTGTAATGGTGTTCTATAAACATTAATTCAGTTAAACTGATTGATAGTCTTGTTCAGGTCTATGTATTTACTGATTATTTTTGTCTAGATACTCTATCAACTGCTGATAAATGGTTGTTAAAAATCTCTATAATTGTAAATTTATTTCTTTATTCAATTCTGTTGACTTTTGAGTCATGTATTTTGAATCCTTGTTATTAGTGATATACATGTTTATGGTTGTTATGCATTTCTTATGAGAAGATTCTTTTATTGTTGTAAAATATCCCTCTTTATCTCTGGTCATACTGCTCATTTTGAAGTCTATTTTATATTACTAGAATTACCTTAGCTTCCTTAAGCATACTGTTTTCTCAGTGGCACTGGCATTACCTTTGTAGGTAGAAATAATAGAGTAATATTTTATATTTACACAGTTCATATTTATGAAGTGACTGACTTTTGTGCTCTCCTTTGATCTTCCCAGAAAACTTACAGGTGAATGATACTGTTATCTCTACTTTACAGAGATAAAACTGAGTCCACAGGAGTTAAGTGATTTTCCCAAAATCACAGTAGTTAGTGAGCACCAAAGACTGGCTTTTGTCTTACTCCAACACCCAGGCTCTTGGCCATCATGCAATGCTATTCTTCAAAGGTTAAATGGAAGGAGAATTGTAGTGATCCTGTGTGGCATGTCACAGGATAGGTGAGGGCAGATGTAGGAAGCACATGGAGAAGGTGGTACATTTTCTGTCATCTAAAGACAGAAAATGCTCACAGTTCTACTCCAGGGCTCAAGGTTGGCTGTAAAGAAAACCTTTTGGTTATAAAAGTAGTAAGACAATGTCAGGGTTGCTGGAGTGAATGAAATCAGAAAGATCTTTGAGTATCAGAGGAGGAGCTGGGGCTGTGAGCATCACTGTCACAACACACACAAGGTGAACAGCAGCGATTTACCTTCATTATACTGGATGTGGTACAGTGTGGCCTAGAGAAAGATGGAACGATAAGATGATCTCTGGTTGACTACCTACTCTAGGATTCCATGACTCCTTCTTATGGTAGACATAAGGAAATCTGATGTTTTGAGCTCCCGCCCAATTGGAAAAACTGACTTTTCCTGAAGGAGCCCTTCCTTGCTACTCGTCTGGCAGCCTAAGTCGCAGGTGGGCAGTCTATGGGTCACCCCGGGTCTGGCTGCTCCAGCTGGACCCAGGAGCTCGGCTATGCAAATACCAATTACAAGATAGTATTTGTACCAACTTCACCTCTTGTTTTTAAAACTCCATTGCCCACCAGAAGGGATTCTGCCTAGGGAATTGAACGGTAGTTTTGTTTGTTTTTTGTTCGAGTGGTGAGTTTTATAACTTGTAATTTTATTAGACATTCCTAGCTTTGCTACAGTGACTTTTCTAAAAAGAAATGCACTTTGCCTTCATTTGCCACCCAGCCCAACTCTATAATCTTCACTTTGGTCACTTGCTGCTCCTAAAATAAGCTGTGGGCTTTCCTGTGTCTGTTTTTTTCACATGCCCTTTCTCTTTGTTGATTCATGCCCAGTGTCCAGTTCAAATACCACCTTCTCTGAGAACTCCTCCCCTTCCCCAACTGATCAGAGTAAATGACTTTGAGCTCCCAAGGACCACTGAAGAAATCCTCAATCTAGTGAGCCCTAAGGAACCTCAGGAGGAAACACACTCCCTTTCGGAAGGTCTACATAGACAGGAATTGGGCTTTAAATCCTGTGAGGCAAGGACAAAGCTGCTGGATGAGGTGCTTTGTCTCATCAGCCCTCAGCAGTCACTTTCTGCTCATCAGTTTGCTATGCCCTGGGAAAACTCTTTGCATTGACTAACGGTGTCTCCTTTTCCTCTACAGCTGAATAGAAAGGGTTAAGCAGTTAGGCAATTCCCCTGTGGCTTGGTGATTTCTGGAGAATCCTGGCACAAGTAATTTGCATAATGCAGACTTATCTCCTGGATGCTGCAGTGCCCTGTGACCCCAATGCAAACGAACTCCAGCTGTGTTAACCTCTGAGGCTAAGAGGGCTACCTGGGCCCTTCCTAGGAATGCTTGAAGATCACCCTTCCTTCCTCTGACTTCAGGGACAGCCAAAGTCCAGATAGAACTTCCTGTGTCTGGGGTAAGAATTATGTGGAAGGTGATTTGCACCTTTGTCTCACCAGACAGGATGAGGAGTAAGGTCACGAGTTTAAAAGAGGCACAGAGGGCTGAGGGCTCCTCAGTCTTGCCCCCTTTTACTCCTTGTCATAGAATTCATCCTGGTCACACAATGTGCAAGATCATCTCCTGTTGTTCCATACCTTTTATGGTGTAGTGGATACTTGTACAGTGCTTACATGTACAGGGCCTTTTATGATGTAGTAGATACTTGTACAGTGCTTACTGTGTGCTAGGTGCTGTTGAAGTACTTAACACATATGAGCTCATTTCTTCACGTGGTCCCTCCTCAGCAGTCCAGCTCTGGAGTCGGTGACTGGCTACAAGTGTGACCTATGAGGTCAGCTCAATCTAGTTTCAAATTCTGGTTCTATCACTTTGTAGTCATGTGATCAAGGGCAAGTAGCTTGGTGTCCCTCTGCCTTGGTTTCTCCACCTACAAAATGGGTTCTCAAAAAATTGTCTTGAAGATTAGATGAGGAATGTATGCAAAGCCTAGGACATGACATCTTGGATGTCATGAAGAAGATGAAGATGTCAAGAATGATTTAGAAGAAAACTGCTCTCTTAGGTATTTCTCTCTAAAGCCTGTGGGATTCGATGCCAACATGTTCTCCCCCAAACAGAAGACTGTATATCGGGTTCTAGAGAGATGTGTTTCTCTCTTCCTGATCTGGAATTCCATCAGAGTGTTATTAGGGGTCCCTATGCATGGGGACCCCTATGCCCTCAGGAGATCTGCTGCCTGATGAGGTGTTGAAAGGGTAAGAGATGACACTGAACCAGAGATCCTACCAGAAGAGTCTTAGGATACCATCTGAACAGAAAATAGTCCCATGCATTTGTGCTTCTGATCTGATTCCCTTCTCTGCCAGGTGGAGCAGAAAACTCAGCTCACACCTACATGGATTCGAATTGTCTGTGTCTTAGAGCGGCAACTTTGTGGAGCTGGCTCATGAGAGCGTCTGTGGTTGTGCAGTGGGAGGTGAATTCTGCCCTATGCAGCTCCTGGGGGACTGCGTTTTCACTGAATCAAGATAAGGCAGGTAGAGCTACGGTCAATATTTAATCAAGATACGCGGGATTCGGCTCTGTAAAGGCAGCTCGCAGGGCCTGTGTTTGCAGACTCTGGAAGAATGCCAGGGAAAGTATTAGTCCACAGCCTGAGCTTTAAGGGTGAGATTTCATAGTTATTTGTCCCAAAGTCAGTCACAGGAATTTGGATGAGTGTGGTGTGCTGAATAGCACCCTTGGGATCCTGAATTTTTACAAGCACCACTGGGGCTCTGTGTCTGTGCTGGGCTTGGAGGGACAGAGCCTAGACCTTCAGCTCTTCTTCTCTGTGAGAAGACTCCCTGTTTTGGAACTTCCCAGGTGCTTTTTTTTTTGCCCCCGCTGCTCTGTCTAACTTCTCAGCAGGCTCAACCCAGCAGGTGGCTTACAGGAAAAAAGTCCGTGTATTTATCCCTATTTCCAAATGACTCTTTTTAGGTCTTTGGCCTCCCTGGGGTGATCTCCTACTGCAGAGCCGAGGGGGCTTCTGGGTTCAGCCCTGTTGGGGACAGAACTGTGGTCAAATCTTGGCTCCACAGGTGCTTCTGATCTCAACCCTTGCTTCCCACCTAGCTGTCCTCCTGGGTGTCACTTGCTCTTGCATTTCTTCCCCTGGGTGTGTGTGCATGTAGGGTGGTAGGTGGGTATGAGCTCTCAATATTCCCCCTGATAGAAATCCTGGAGTCGTGATGGGATATTCAGTACTCCTTGACAGATCTCTGTCAGCGCTGTGGTCCAAATCACAGTTCCTCACAGGGATTTGGGAGCAATAAAAGCTGCCAATAATTATTGATTACTTATTCTGCTGTAGGCCCAGGGTTAAGTGCTTTGTCCATTGTCTCATTTGATTCTTCACTACATCTTCTGAGGTGTCATATGAACTTCATTTTATAAATGAGACTAAAGAGACACAGAGAGGCTAGGCAACTTATGTAAGGTCACCTAGCAATCGAAGGGTCAAGCTGGAGTGGAAGCCAAACTCACCTGAGTCCACACTGCATCCTTGGCCCCTACATGCTGCCATTTTTCTGATGTAAAGAATTAAGACAACTTTATTTTGAATTTATCGTCATCACACGGGTAACACAGGAATACACTGTACTTGTGAAAACATAAAACTACTCAGAGAAGGCTGGAATCTTCTCGATTCTCATTCTCTATTTCCTATCACTGTTCCCCACCCAATGGGTCATTATTGTTATTTATTTCAGACATTTCCCTACATATTTACATATATGCATGTATGTAAATGTGTAATGTGATACACATGTAGATATGTACATATAAAATATATGAATGTGTATGCATGTAAATATGTAATATGACACACATGTATAAATGTATATATAAAATATATAAATATATGAGTGTGTGTGTGTATCTCGCCAGCGTCTCTTGCTGCTCTTTAATATGTGGAATCATATATGTTTTCTGGTTTTTTTAAAAGCAGGATTTATTGAGAGGACAGAGAAATTCCCACAGTGGGAGGGGAACTGAAGGGGTTGCCCTGGAATCATATTTGTAAACAGCATTCTGAAGCTTCCTTGTTCATCTCACAGAATGCCTCTTTTCATATACACATAAGCAGATTCACTAATTTCTTTCTCCTGCTGCCCAGAACTTCATGTGGTGGGTATATACACCCTAGTTCTCTGTTTCCTGTTTCCAGTCATTCCCTGATTTGTGAACATTTAAGTTGTTGTCTAATGTCCATTCTCACAATGTTTCAGTGAAGATCGTAGCTCCTTGTACACTTCTGTGAGTGTTTTTCCAAGGTGGAGGAAGTGGAATTGTGATAGAGTACGCAATTTTACATGTCAATAGACACCGACAAATGATCCTCCAAAGTGGCCGTGCCAATCAATAACTTTTTTATTTTTATTTTTTATTTTTTTTAAGTTGGAGTCTCACTCTGTCACCCAGACTGGAGTGCCTTGGCCGCTCCTGGCCACCGCAGCCTCGACCTGCTGGGCTCCGGCAATCCTTTCGCCTCAGCCTTCCAAGTAGCTGGAACTACAGGCGCACTACCACGTCTGGATAATTTTTTGATTTATTGTAGAGATGAGGTCTCGTCAAGTTGCCCAGTTGGATCTCAAACCCGTGGGCTCAGGCAATCCACTCACCTCAGTCTCTCAAAGCGCGGGATTACAGGCTGAACCACCGAGCCCTGCTCAATCAATAACTTTTTAAAAATTTTATTATTTATATATTTATTTTAGATTCAGGGGTGCACATGTGTATTTGTTACATGGACACACTGTGTAGCGGTGGGGATTTGGTCTAAGATGGCCCATTCCGCAGATAGTGAACATTGCGCCCCGTAGGTAGTTTCTGAACCTTATCCTCCCCTCCCTTATTGGTGTCCTCCTCTCCCCTTATTGGTGTCTGTTATCTCCATATTTGTGACCATTTAGCTCCCACATATGAGTGAGAACATGCAGCGTTTGGTTTTCTGTTCCTGAGTTAGTTTACTTAGGATGATGATCTCCAGTTTCATCCATGTGGCTGCAAAGGACATGATTTCATTCTTTTATAATTGTCACACACATGTTGGGGAAAAGCACCACCTCCCCAGGGAGGACAGCACAAGAGAAAGTGGCTGACATTGCAGGAGGATGCTCACATGGGCAGCCGGTAGCAAGTGGCGTGAGATGTGGCTTTACAACCTTCTAGTTGGGCAGCTGACAACCTTTCTGAGCTTTAGTGTTCACACCTGAAAAATGAAGATCAGAATCTGATAATTCAGAGAGCAGTTGTGAGGGCTAATTGGGATGATACATGAACAGCTCATAGCATATGGCCATGTTCATATGAAGCACTTGATAACAACTATCATTATTATGTGGGAAGTAAATGAGGACAGGTGAAAATCTTTCCTAAGTATTCTGTAAGGACAGCAAGCACACATCTGGGCTGGACCCAGGTGCTATCCCTGGAGGGAGGGCTGGACGACAGGGCATTGATGTCCAGACTATTTCAGAGCGGAGCTGTGAGCCACAAGCCATGACTTTGACCTTGAGTTCTCTCCAGTCCAGCCCAGAAGAGGTAGAAGACCACACAGCATGTATATCCATTACCTTTTTATGAAAATTATAAATTCATAAGAAATACTTTTTATGCTTTTGCTTGTAAAATATTCTAACATTTTAACCCTGACTCCTTCAACTTTCTGTGTGGCAAATCCAAGTTTTAGGCAATTAAGGCAATGCCATTTGGTGAATTTTATTTTCCTGCTATCAGCATGGCATGGTAATCTTGGCTCTGACTTTGCTTGGTATGAGTAAACTTGAGAAAATTGGGAAAGCTCTTTAAGTATCAGTTCTTTGTAAAAGTTGGATAATATCTATAAGAAAAGCTAGTGCCTATGGAACACTTAAAATGTGCCAGACATTGTACTAATTAATCATTTTATATGTGATATTTTGTGATTATCTAATTTAATGCTCACAATAAATAGAAGTACATGGTAGTTCCTGGAGGCAAACCTGGGCTCAAACCCACTGGCAGCAATGGCTTTAGGCAAGTGACCCAGTGTGTCTGCCGTTGAGGACAAGATTATATAGCCTTTGGGCCCCTAGCATGAGAGACACCTCCCTTGGCCATCATGGGAAGCAACCGTTAGTAGATAGACTTATGCAGATGCCTGTCACTAAGTGCCATTCTGGATGTAGGATTGAGGTGACCTGGAAGCCAGAAGGGCAAAGGACTTTGTGAAAACTAGGTAAATATAATCGTGAGAGCATTAACTGACCCCAGTGCCAGGGTTGGGCCCAGCTCTCCCGAGGAGTGACTTTCTCCTGGACCTGGTAGAAGAGGCCATTGCTGGCAATCCTTGGCTTAAGAGGATTGCCAGACCTGGAAGGATACGCCTTCCAGACCTGCTTCTTGGAAACCTTCACGATGACTACAGCTTCTTAAAACAACAATCTCCCTCCTCCATCCTTCCCCATGCCCTACTCCACGGTGCCAAAGGCTTGCCCAAGGCCCAATCCCTTTTCTGCCACCTCTAAACCCTGCTGAAACTCAAGGCAGAAGTTACCAAGGAGGGGCAGACCAGAAATCTCTCGGCATCCTGGAGCTCATCAGATCTGCTTTTCTGGCAAGGTGTCAGATAGGAATTCTGAGAATGGGGGAAAGAGAATGAGATACCAAAAGAGGTAAGTTTTAATGGTAGAGAGCTTTGGAGACTTGCCCAGGGAGGCAGGCCTAAGCATGGGGTCATAGAAAGAGAGGGGGAGGGAGGGGCGTGTGGGTAAAGGACAGGAGGAGGGGCCAGGGAAGAACTGATGAGTATGGAAACTGAGGCCCAGGGGCTGATGCAACTTGCTCAAGGGCACAAAGCAGAAAGAAGAGGACCCAAAGTTTGAACCCAGGTAATCTTTCCTTCAGAGTCCATGCCCCTAATGACTGTAGTAAGTGGCCTTTGTAAAACAAGGCAACTATTACCATACCTGTCACGTTGCTGAGTTCTTGAAAAGGATACAGAGATTTGTTATGTGCATGGTGCCTGGGAGCAGACAGCCAATATTCGGCCATTCCCTGCTTCCTTCTATTATTTAAACTGAGGCATGTAGCCACAGAAAGTTCTGGTTACTATTACAACTCAGATCCCTTAGCAACACAGAGGAATGGATTTTTAGCAAAGGAAGCATGTGCTGTATGTGTCTGTGATGAGGGATGGTTGGCTGGTGGCAGTGGTGGTGGGGAAGCTGGGTCGGTCACCTTCATTGCTCTGTGTTGCCTCCAGACCATGCAGGGGCCAAGTCTGAAACAGGGCCAAGAGCCTGGAGAGAGATAACAGGACCCAGGGCTAGCCTGAAAAGTTCAGGTCCCTGCAGCCGGCACGGAGCCAGGGGACAGATGGCTTCAGGAGCCTTCGTGAGTGTGCTCTTGGCTCTGGACCTTGGCCTTGGCATGTACCCAGCTCGTCTCTGCCGCCAGATACCAAGCACCATCGCAAGGACTGGAACCAGTCAGACGGTGATCCCTGAGGCCCTCTGACCTGACTCTCTGCCCCAGTTATTGTCCCGTCTGAGCTCAGATCCAGGAGGAAACAACTGAGATCCCAGGTTGAAGATGTGCAGGTAACGTTCCTGCTCACGCTGGAATGTGGTGATCACTGGCCTCTGGTGGCTTTCGAGGGGAAGAAGTCAAATGTAATGAAGTGAACTCTGGGGTCAACAGACTTGGGCTCAAATCCTGACTCCATTGACTAATGTTATGACACTGGTCAAATCCTGACCCCCCTCTAAGCCTCAGCTTCTTCATCTATAAAATGGGGACACTGATACTGATCTCTGAGTTTGTGAGTGGTAAGGGCTTGGCAGAGAATGGCAGCTCCTTTGTTTTCCTTTCTTTGGAATCACTTCTTGTTTTAAGACACTGCTCCTGAGGCCACCTTGTCTGACCACGTGCTCTGTCTTCCTTGAGTCTGCAAGCATCAAGGAGGACATAAAGCACCCTGGTACCTGCCCCATGTTGGAGCCAGAGTGGCTAACAAAGTCTAACCTGGTCCCCTTCCAAGCAGCCTCCAGAGGAGGGGCCAGACTGGGCTGAGACCCAGACAGCGGCAACAGTCCCAGCAGGGAAAGCACCCAGAACCACTGGGGTAGAGTCTTGTAAATTTCAGTTATATCTCCCGGGAATGAGTCCTGGCTTGCTTTGATTGATTTTTTTGGCTTTCAAGTTATAGCACATGGATTTCTGAATTTCAAAGCCCTCTAGCAAATATGCAAATGGTTTTAATTTGAGGTGTAACAGACAAGTGGAATTGACACTCTGAAGGCAGCACTTTCTTGGTAGTTCCTGCTAGGAAGCAGGTAACTCAAAAGCAAGATTATGCTTTCCTAGGAATGTCATTTGGGTCTCTTTCATCCAGTGGTCCTTTTAGGCTGTGGTGTTGAAGAGGAAAATGTTTAAGAAGATTCTAAGAAGAAAAAAAACTTTATTTTTCTGCTTTTGAATATGACATTTTGTTTTCTGTGTGTATGTGTAACTCAGCAACCCCAAATCCGAGAGGGCATGTGCATAATATATACCTGTCCCAGAAAAGTTACCTGGAGGTCCAGGAGGGAGAGACATTGGTTGATTATAACTTATGGGAGGCACTGATGGCAGCTGGTTGGTGAAGAAACAGTACAGTACAGCACGCAGTTTTATAATCAAGCAAGTTAATTATTCGAATTGCTGTATGGTGCTTACAATTACTTTGACTAAGAGTGATGCCTACATTGCTTTCAGTGTTGCTTGATCACCTGCACCCAATGACTCATTACTGGGAATATGCATATTCTTCAGAGCCTAGCCTTGGTCAGAGGCTGCTCCCTGGGGAAGGGGCAGGAAAAAACCAGATTTAGAGGGAATAGAGTGTATGTCAAGACAAACCTTACAGTATGTTTAGCAGGAATGAGTTGGGGGCTGTTGCTTGGGTGACAGTTGCATCAGTCTTAGATTAGAGAGGAAGAGGCCAGTCAACCATGGGCCTACTAGGGCTTGTTTTGGTGTTTCCTTGTCTATTTTTCTTTTTCCCTCTCTCTTCTTATGTGCTTTTTTGTGGGACACTCTGTTCCAACAGGGGAATGGACTCTGTCTAAATAACTGGGATTAAGATAATGGTTGAAAGAGTGAACTTTAGAGTAGAACAAATGTGGATTCAATTCCACTTCCTGTCCTTGTGACTGTGAACTCTTCATTTAATCATCCTGAAACTTTGGTTGCCTATAGGATGGATATAAAAACAGCACCTGCTTCAGTTTGCTAGGATTAAGAGCGTAATTATGTCAATCTCACAGAACAGTACGTAACACTTAACACTCTCTTCCAGAATGTTTTAGCACAGGTTGAGTATCGCTTCTCCAAAATGCTTGGGACAAGAAGTGTTCTGGATTTCAGATATTTTTGGATTCTGGAACATTTGCAGCATACTTACCTTTTGGGCATCCTGAATCCAAAAATCTGAAATCTGAAATGCTACAATGAACATCTCCTTTGAGTATCATGTTGGCACTCAAAAAGTTTCATATTTTAGAGCATTTTGGATTTTGGATTTTCAGTTTAGAGATATTTAACCTGTATTATCAATACACTTAGCAGCTCCCACCCACCAGTAATCAGTCATACTGTGGTCCCAAACTGTGCTAGGTCATCCGTGGGGAGACAAGAAAAAGACCAACCTTGCCTCTTGGCTCTAAAGAGCACTGGGGAGACGAGACTGGCACATGAATAGAAAATAGTGAGCTAAACATTTGCAAGCCAATGTTTAATAAAATGCTAAGTTGAATGAGGCAGCTGAGAAGAGGACTTGAAATGGCAGGGAAGAGAACTGAGCGTTTACTATGTGCCAGGCCTTGCAGGATTGGGCTCTTCAATCTGTACCATGGAGGTGGACGTTTTTACTCCCACTTTATTCACAAAATGGCAGTAAGGCTCAGAAACATGAAATAAGTCATCCATGGCCAAAAGGCTAGAACTGGCTGGAGTTTGCATTTGAAGCTGTGCAATGGAGGGCAGTCTTAGGTTGACACTGAAAGAAGGGTAGGGTTTGGAAAGACAAGGGTCAAAAGCGAGCTCTGTTCATTGGTTTGCTGCTTTATGTGACTGTGGAGCTATGCCCCACTGGGAAGACATTAGGATTGCTGCTTGGGGCAAGGGAAGGCCCCTTGGGGCCGACCTCTGGGCTTGTTATGCCTGGCAGTCTATGGGCATCAGCGCCAGCCAGTCCTGACAGGCGAAGACCACATACGGCTTCTACCCTGCCACAGCCCAGCAGTGAAACCCAATATGCACTCTGGCCCCACCATGTGCCAGTCATTTGCCTTCTTATCGTGCTGGGCACATTCCATGGCCAAGTGGCCACCTGGGTCACCTCTGTCAGGGCAGATCTACTTCAGGCTATGTGTGCATTTGCATGGCTGCCTGTCCGGCAAGTTTTGCATTTTTGAGAGTCTGGCCTGGCTACAGGGGGCTGGCATGATGGCGTGCTACCCAGACTGCTACCCTCCAGCAGGACCGGGACTGAGGGCCTCCTAGAGACAAGTACTGGTTCTAGTGCAAGAGGATCTGGATTTGAATCCTGCCCCACCTTTCTTAGTTGTATGACCTTGGGTAGATCACTTCATCTCGCTAGGTCTCATTGTCCTTTCCCCTAAAATGGGAATGGTAAAAAAAAAAAAAAAACCCTATTAATATCATAAAGAGCTTGATCTACCTGAGTGGATGCTCCAGAACATCAATTACTATTTTCAATGGTATTTTCCAAGATGATTCTAGAATATTGGACATTCTGTGCTTTAGAATAGGTCACAGACAGCGGGGGCAGGGGCAGTGAGGGGTGGGCAGTGCAAGAATGTGGTACAAAGCTGCTATGATGTCTGATTTGCTTATGGTTGGAGGAACCCCAGCCTCCCATCCTGAGCTGCAAGAGGGATTCTGAGCTGAATGTGGGCTTGTGGAAACTCTGTACTCTCCTTTACCTGATTGCTCAGAAAGGACTGTGTCACGTACTACCCAGCTGAGAACTGCATCCCAGATGTGAGACTATAGCAAACAATGTGCAAAAGTATGAGGTCTAACAATTAGGACCGCGAACCATCCTAGAAAAAGTGCTACACACCTCATTGCTGAATATCACTGTGGTCACCTTTGAAGTATTCCCCTTGGAAAGCTATGCACTGACACCAGTGCCTAGCCCACCCGTCAAAGCAATTTTAGAACTCTTTTTCTGGAATGGCCATCAGAGCTGTCTTTGTTATTTGTTGAGGTCTGACAACTAAGTTCTCGAACTTGTCATGTGCACTTACGCTGGCAGCACTGTACAGATAACTGTATTGGAATACCCTCCCTACTCACCTGATCTGGCTCCCAGTGACTTTTTTCTTTACCCAAAGATAAAGGAAACATTGAAAGGAGACGTTTGATGACATTCAGGACATCAAGGCTAATATGACAACAACTCTGATGGCCATTCCAGAAAAAGAGTTCCAAAATTGTTTTGACAGGTAGACTAGGTGCATAGCTTCCTAAGGGGAGTACTTCAAAGGTGACGGTAGTGATATCCAGCAATGAGGTGTGTAGTGCTTTTTCTAGGATGAGCTTCTGAAGTTAATTGTCGAACTTACATGTTTCTTGTGTATCATATCCAAGGCTTAGTGGAAAGAAAACACAGCATGTGTCATACACACTTGGATTTGAACCACAGCTTTCTACCTGTATGAACGTGGGCGAGGTCCTTAACTTCTCTCAGCCACTTTCTCTTGACAGGAGGGTTGTGTTCCTTTACTTTTTCTTTCTCTGGACTTAGATGACATCCTTGTGAGACTGGCATTATGATGATTATTATCATGATGAGCAAACAAACTCAGATTGCTTAAGTGACTTATCCAAGATCACTTGTCCAAGAGATCCAAAGTAAGAACAAGGTGTCTAATAGGATCAACTCCCACTTGAAAACCTTACTCAGTGCCACCCCTGCCTCCCTACCCTCACAAAGGAACTCTGAACCAGCTGTCCAATCTGATATCTTGAGCCCTTCCTCTGACTTCCCAATCACTGTGCTTTTCCCAACTAAATTCCTGTTCTCTGGTGATACCAGCTGGGTATTTGCATAGTGTATCTCAGAGAACAATCTCAGTTTAAAACCCTGATGTTTTATTAGAAGTTGGTTAATTATATGAGGCATTGTTGGTCTGTTGCCATGGAGCAGATGAGGTAGATTGACTGTTTCAAGGGGATGTAAAAATTCTCTGGACAGCTATTGTGAGAAAAAGATCTGAAACAGACTGAGGTGTTTTTACGGAGACCTTTCTTGAGTGGGTGGGTCTGACTTTATGGGTAGTCACTAGAGAACAGCCTAAAGGGCCCAAGGTTTTGATTTTGATCAATTCAGTCTGAAATCAACTTTATTCTAAAAAAAAAACCTGGCCAACCAGGCTGGGTGCAGTGGCTCATGCCTGTAATCTCAGTACTTTGGGAGGCCAAGGTGAAAAGATCGCTTGAGGCTAGGAGTTTGTGACCAGACTGGACAACATAGCCAGACTTCATTTCTACAAACAACAACAACAACAACAACAACAAAAACTAGCTGGGCGTGGAGGCACACACTAGTAATCCCAGCTACTCAGGAGACTGAGGTAGAAAGATCGCCTGAGCCCAGGAGGTGGAGACTATGCTGAGCAGTGATCATGCCACCTGCACTCCAGCCTGGGAGACAGAGTGAGACCCCGATTCAAAACAAACAAAAATACCCCCAAAACCCCCAGCCAATCAGCCTACAGCCCTGAAGCCTCAATCAGATGAACGTAATGCAGAGTTGGGTGAGAGGATGGGAGGTAGTTAATTCAGGACCCTCCTCTGGGTTTCAGAAAGTGGAATGACCCCTTAGAGGTGGCAGACCTGTGGATGAAACAGGATTTTTATTTTACTCAGTAAATAAGGGGAAAACTCACAGAGGTTGGAGGAGATGTTGTAGTTTTTATAGCTATATCCTTAGCATTTTCTTCATGTGGCCTTGCACTTGCTGGCAGGAGCATGTATATGCCAACTGCTGGGAGGTGCCAGGGAGGAAGAGGAAGACAGGCTGCATGGGTGAACCGCACTAGGCCAGGAAGAACTGATTCCTGCCAATCAGGTTGTGAGTCAGAACTCATCTTAATTTTATCTTGTCTAGCTCTAAACCTGGACAGTTACAATGCCCACTCCACCTGAGGAGAGGAGATTGGCGAGAGGGAGGCAGGTAATGGTTGCCTGAGTCAGGCCCAGAGCTGGAGACACAATGTTTTGATTGGCCGTTTTGGAGATTTCTGACTGGGGCTTTGGAGCTGGCTGATCTCTTAATTTCAGGCCTCCCCCTGCTGGCTTCAATGGCGATAGGTCAAGGGAAGAGAGGCCAAAAGATATTTATCAAAGTTTTTCTTTAAGAAAAGGTAACTTGCCTTAGTGCTTTTGTTCTGCTCTAACAGAATACCCGAGACTGAGTAATTTGTGTTTTTTTTTTTGAGTTGGAGTCTCACTCAGTCGCCCAGACTGGAGTGCAGTGGCTGCTCCCAGCCACCGCAACCTCGACCTGCTGGGCTCCGGCGATCCTTCCGCCTCAGCCTTCCAAGCAGCTGAAAACTACAGATGTGCGCTACCACACCTGGCTAATTTTTTTTTTTTTTTATTTATTGTAGAGATGAGGTCTCACCAAGTTGCCCAGGCAGGTCTCGAACCCGCGGGCTCAGGCCATCCACTCACCTCAGCCTCCCAAAGTGCTGGGATTACAGGCTGAAGCCACCGAACCCCGCTTGAGACTGGGTAATTTGTAAAGAACAGAAATTTCCCCCAGTTCTGGAGACTGAGAAGATCACGGCACTGGCAGGTTCTGACGTCTGGTGAGGGCTCTCTCCAAGGTGGTGTCTTGAGACCGCCCCTTCCAGAAAGGAGGAATGAGTGTCCTGATGGTGGAAAGGGGAAGGACAAGGGCAGGCCAGCTCCTTCTGTCGCACCCCTTTATAAGGGCACCTAATGCCATTCAATGAGGGAGGTGCTCTCCCGGCCTAATCACCCCTTAAAGACCCCACCTTTAAGACTATATCACATATGGTAGCAACTGAATTTTGGAGGGGACACATTCAAACCATAGTATTACCTAATTCTGCCCTTCCCAGGCTGACAAACCTGTCCAAGCCCATCAGATTTCTCTCTGAGCGTGTATCTCTTCTTCCTGGCTTTTGACGCGAGTCGTTTTCTTTTCCTGGCATCCCACAGTGCCTGCTTCAGCATCCTTATGGATTTCTCTCTCTCTTTTCAGTCAGCACTTCTGACATATTTGTGGAATAGAGACCTTACTTTCTGCATTTTTCTCCTCTACTTCCCTTTCTTTCTTTGGTCCTCTCTCTTTCCTTCCTTCCTCTTCCTCCCTCCCTCCCTTCCTACCTTTCCATCTTTTCTGCCTCCTTGATTTTTCTCTTCTTTCTTGTCTTCCTCCCAAGCTTTCTCCTTTCTTTTAATACATTGATTATAGACCTTCCCCCTGACAATCTGGCTTCTTTAACACAATTGTGGGCTCCCTGAGACCAGGGACCGTGTCTCGAACGTTTGTCCACATGGTACTCAGTGAGATTTTGACTTCCTGGCCCATGACGGTGCTGCAGATACTGAGGTGAGAGCACTGTCTCTCCTCACCAAGCCCTCCTGCAATGCATTCTTTGATTCTGTGGGCTGTCTGCTGTTCCGGCAGCTTTGGTAAATGATGCTGCTTTGTCTCTTTCCTGGATGGCCTGTGCCTGTTCTTATCCCAGTGTTATTGTCTACAGCTGCTTGTTTTGGCTGCACAGACCCTTTCCGAAGGGGAGAAGTGGTTTTAGATGGCAAGTAGGCATGTCTAGGGCTTCCCCTCCTCTGCATTTCTCTATTCCCCTGCTGGCAACAAGAATCCTTAGTGGCGAGAAATACTAAAAATATCCCTGAGCCTTCAGATTCTGACTCAGACTGCCTGAAAAATGAACAAAAACAAACAAAACCAAAAACGAATTCCCCAGCTCTATCATTGAATAGTATTGCAGGCAAATACCATGATCAGACTTCAAAGGGTAAAAACCTTGGCTTTTCATTAAGGTGGGTTGTGATCATGATGCAGAGATACATGAGTGCAGGGGATAAGAGGTCTCCATGGGTGGATTGAATTGAAACCTTGTGGTTAAATAGTAAATGCTGATGGTACCCTTGCTATGTACCAAGCACCAAGCTAACTGCTTCATGTACAATTTCATTGGCTCCTTGAATAATTGTAGAAGGCAATGTTATTTATATGCCCATTTTATTTACAAGAAAACTGAGACTTGGGACAATCTATTATACATGCCTAGGGATTCAAACCTGGGAGGAACCCTTGTTCCCATTCTCTTCTTAGCCCCTTTATTGTTCTGCCTCCAAAGAGAAAACCAGAGTTTCAAAATTTTAGAAAGTTTTTAGGAATCAGGCCCCGGAGTGAGGCCATTCAACCTAGAATGAGCTCCCAGGTCAATAAATCATCACAAAAAAGATTATGATGCTTGCCTTCATTTTATATGTTTGAGTCTGTTAGACTAGCCCTATAAAAACATCTTATTTACTTCTGGATACCAATAAAATAATTTGTGTTTCTGCCACCAGGTAAACAGACTGGGAGCTTGTTAGAAATGCAAGATAAAGAAAATGTGATATACACACACACACACCACAGAATACTTATGCAGCCATAAAAACCAACTCGTGTCCTTTGCAGCAACATGGAGCTGGAGAACATCATCCTAAGTGAACTAAGAAACAGAAACCCTAATGCCACATGTTCTCACTTTTGTGTGGGAGATAAATGGTCACAAAGATGGAAATAATAGACACTGAGGACACTAGGGAGAGGGTTAGGGTTCAGAAGTTGCCTATTGGGTGCAATGTGCACTATCAGGGGAATGGCTTCACAATACGCCCATGTAACAAGCCTGCACGTATACACCTGAATCTAAAATCCAATAAAAATAACAGTAGAAAAAGAAATGCAAGATCTCAGGTCCCACCAGCCCTACCGAGTCCCAATCTCCTCTTGAACAAGATTCCAGGTGATTCATGCGCTCATGAAGATGTGAGAAGTGTACACAGTCTTGGACTGTGGTTTTTTTTTTTTTTTTAAATCAGGAGTAGAAATAACTGAACCAGAGATAACCAATTCACAATTCAGTCTCTCCTTTTTTCCGCATAAAATAACTTTTTATTATTTTTAAAAATATTTAACCACTCATGAAGTAACTCATAACAATGACCAACTTATAAGAACTGATCATTTGTAAAAACACCTTTTTCCCACATATTATCTCATTTAATTTCACAACAAGCCAACGAGGTACACATTCTTCTTACTCTCATTTCACAGAAAAGGAAGCAAGGCATAGAGTAATTAAGTAAATTGCCCAAGGTCAACACAGTTAGCGGGTGAAAACGATTTTTTTAATCAGGAAAATTTCCTTAAAGCCAAATACCTGGGTATACTTCAAATGCCTCATCTACTGAACATCACATTTTCAGTCTAACACTTACAGTCTGTCTGAGTCACTCCACAGAAGAAGGTCCTTAACGCAGGTCAACCAAAGCATTTAGCCACCTGTGTACACTTATTCGCGAGAAGACCAACAACCACTTCTTAAGTGCTTCTATTAGGTTTGTGCAAAAATATTTTCAGTTTTTGCATTGTTGATATTTGCTGCTTGATATTGGAATACATTCTTAAATAAATATGGTCAAGTTATACATTATTTTAATGCACATTTCTCGCTTTATTTTTTTTGCTAATGACATTACTTGCTGTTTATTTTATATTTATTTTAGACTATGGAAATGATGTTGGACAAAAAGCAAATTCAAGTGATTTTCTTATTTGAGTTCAAAATGGGTCATAAAACAGTGAAGACAACTTACAACATCAACGTAGTAATTGCTAATGAACATAGAGTGCAGTGGTGGTTCAAGAAATTTTTCAAGGGAGTCAAGAACCTTGAAGATGAGGAATGTAATGTTCGGCCATTGGAAGTTGACAATGACCAGCTGAGAGCAGTCATCGAAGCTGATCCTTTTACAACTACACAAGATGTTGCTGAAGAACTCAATGTCGACCATTCTATGGTTGTTCCACATTTGAAGCAAATTGGAAAGGTGAAAAAGCTCGATAAGTGGGTACCTCATGAGCCGACCGACAATTTAAAACAAATTATTGTTTCATAGTCTTCTCTTATTCTACCCAACAATGAACCATTTCTCCATTGAGTTGTGACATGATGAAAAGTGGATTGTATATGACAACTGGCGATAACTATATCAGTGGTTGGACAGAGAAGAAGCTCCAAAGCACTTCCAAACCAAACTTGCATCAAAAAAAGGTCATGGTCACTGTTTGGTGGTCTGCTGCTGGTCTGAGCAACACAGCTTTCTGAATCCAGGTGAAACTATGACATCTGAGAAGTATGTTCAGCAAATCAATGAGATGCACCATAAACTGCAACGCCTGCAGCTGGCATGGGTCAACAGAAAGGGCCCAATTCTTCTCCACTACAACACCAAACCGTACATCCTACGATGAATGCTTCAAAACTTGAGAGAATTGGGCTATGAAGTTTTGCCTCATCCACCATATTCACTTGACCTCTCGCCAACTGACTACCACTTCTCCAAGCATCTCAACGACTTTTTCGAGGGAAAACGCTTCCACAACCAGCAGGATATAGAAAATGCTTTCCAAGAGTTTGTTGAATCCTGAAGCACAGATTTTTATGCTACAGGAATAAACTAACTTATTTCTCATTGGCAAAAGTTTTGATTGTAATGGTTTCTATTTTGATTAGTAAAAATGTGTTTGAGCCCAGTTATAATGATTTAAAATTTTACAGTCCAAAACCGCAACTACTTTGGCAACAACCTACTACTTAGAGTTAATAGCACATTACTGGTATTTCTATAATTCTATTTTTGTACTTCAATTTTTGCATCTCTTATCTACTTTATAAAAGAGAATTTCATATAGGATTGTGAGATTTTGTCAACAGGGACTGTTCCTTAATCGCCATTCCACCCACAGACTACTTGGTGCAGTGTTTTGTATATAGTAATGGCACAATAAATATCTATTGATGTGTGGAACAGCCTAGCAACTCCAACCTCTTTCCAAGCATGCTCTTTAAGGGGCCTCTTCCATTTTTCTTTAGGATATTTAAAATAATAGTTTGGGCCAGGAGCAGTGGCTCATGCTTGCAATCCCAGCACTTTGGGAGGCTGAGGCAAGAGGTTTATTTGAACCCAGGAGTTTGAGACCAGCTTGGGCAGCGTAGGGAGAGTTTGTCTCTACAAGAATAAAAAAGTAATCTGGGCATCGTGGCGTGCACCTGTAGTCCCAGCTGCTTGGGAGGCTGGTGTGGAAGGATTGTCTGAGCACAGGAGATGGTGACTGCGGTAAGCCCTGATCGTGCCACTGCACTCCAGCCTGCATGACAGAGTGAGACCCGTGAGACCCTGACTCAAAATGATAATAATAATAGCTCAAAGGCAGCATTTGAAACAGCTTCACCTTATAGAGGGTGTGATAATTTCTGCTCAAAGTTCTGTTCTGGACCACATTACTGCAGAACTCTCCATTTCAGCATTTGTGTCAGAGTCAATGGTGCCCCCTCCTGCTACAGTCAAAGCTGAGGGGGATACCAGGATCAGGAAGGTGTTTTTCCCAGGGCGAGGCTCATCCATTGCACTCCAGGTGTGCTTACCCTTGCGATTTCCTCAAATGTGGGAAACTCAGCTGCATAATTTGTGGTAGTGGGAAACTGTGTTCGTGCTTTTCCTAGGGGGAAAAAAAAAGCTGAGTGGGGGGGAAGAAGAGTGGTTTCATTGCATGAGCCACCCAGCCCAGGAGAATTCTGTTTCATAAGGCTAGGAACTTTCCTAGTGGGAGGGGACACAAGCTAGAAAATTATATAGGGTTAGGTTTGAATTACAACGCTCTAACTTGTTGGTTTGGACGTTTGGCTCAATCTCTCTGAATCTTGGTTTTCTCTTTTATAAAATGGGATAGCAATACCCACCCCGTTGGTTTGGTAATGGGGACCAAATGATATTATGCATGTAGGTGGTCTAGCAGAGGATCTGGTTCATAGCAGACACAAAATAATGGGGGCCTATCTACAGAGGTGACCAGATGAGGTCAGCAAAAAATATGATTTTCTCCCAAAGTGTAGGGGCAGCATAAAAACCAGGTAGGCAGAGAAGTCTTTTCCAAAGGAACGAAGAGGAGTCTTCTCAAACTCCTGTGCCATTGATGATGCTCTCACCATCTCCATTCCCTCCAAGACAGGATAGAGTCTTGTCTCAATGTCATGGAAAGGTCTTGGGTGGTCTGGTCCAGGTGATGCGACCCAGCTCCCTGAGATGACACTAGGGTGGCTTCCTTTTGATCAATACAAGAAACACCCCACAAGTTGTTCCCAGGATGAAACCAGTTTTGAAGTGGTTTTTCCAAATGGGTAGGTTTTATTCAAATCATTTGCGTGCATCAGTCACTAAATTGTAGCCAAGAAAGTTTAAGGCACTTGTCCGGTATCACAGAGCAAATAAGTGGCAACACCAGGAAACAAACCCAGGTCTGTCTGACTCTAGAGTTCTTAAGTCTGGACCATATTGCTTTGTGGGGAAATGGAGTCAGTATCTGGGAAGCTGGATTCTCAGTTTCTTCCTGATGAAGGAAAAAGAACTGTGGAAATGATCCCACCTTTCTCCTGCAGTGGGAGTGGGAGGGAACGCCAAGGCTCATTTCTACATGGCTAACCAGATCAGAAGGCTCTGAACGTCCTCCTCCAGTTAATCATCAAGCTCTCATTCCCCAGCCAGGAAGAAGCAACTTGCCAGCACGGGGGGTGACTGCTCACCAAGCAGGGGTCCTCCTCCAGCCATTCTGGCAGGAGAGGAGGCGAAGTCTTAGTTAGAGAAGGGCAGCCACGTCCATTGCAGTGTTGATCCTTCCTTTTACCCCCTTGGAAAATGTTGGTGATGGAGAGAAAACTTCAGTCTTTTAAACCTGGCTGCTGGTAAAGGCTTACAACTCTCCAAAGAGAAAGCCACCTGAAGATTCCCCAACTGCCTATGTTTGGTTTTGCTCCACAAACCAGTGGCACAGGGGACACATTGCTCATGATGAGTCTCGCTCCTCAAATCCAACTCAAAGAGGCTGTAACTGATGGGCGCACAGTGGGAAGCTGGCTTGTGAGCTGAGAGCAGATCCCAGGAGCAGGGTCAGAGAAGGAGAGCTGGCGGGGTTTAGGTACACTACAGTTCTAATTTGCCACACCCGTCCGGAGACCCCCACCATCTACAGCAGCCCAAATTCCAGTTAAAATTTAGCTGGATGTCCTTGCTGTATTTTTCTGTTTCAGGCAAAGTTGATGGGCAAAAGGATTTCCTAAGACTGGTGAGGTGCTCAGGCTGGGAGTCACCTCACCCACACAGTGGCCATCTTCCATGGAGGGAACAGCGTAGGTCCATGGTGTGAGGAGCAGGCTGACGTTAGAGGGAGAAACATTTCAGCGACTTGCTCAGGCCAGGAAGGCACATCAAATGAAGACACTGAGTCCCACAGAGTGTAAATGAGCTCTTCCACCTGCCTGGCTGAATGCTACCAGTGGAGATGGGAGGAATGTTCCCCGGGGAGTGTGGCAAGAGGTCATATTAACAAACCTGACCATGTGTTCTCAGCCACTGAACATCCCTCTGCAACATGGATTGAGTGAAAGGAGCCACATGGAGAGAAAGTCAAAGAAAAAGTAATTTCTGCAAGATGCCAGAACCGTGATCCCTCTGAGCTAGAGTTATCTGGTGATAATAAGGAATGATGATTGCGTGGGGGTTGGTGGTGGTGAGGAAATGTTTACTATTGGAAGGGCTGTTTAGATCGGAAGGGCTACCAAGGTTTATGTTTTGAGTTTGTCCCTTAAAGGTGACCTCAAAAATTTGGCACATACCTCTTCTACCTCCTGCCCCTGACCACCCTACCCCACAAATTAGCTCTTTTTCGTAGCACTTTATTGACCTGTAACCAACAAAGGGTCATAGATCCAGCAAAGAACTCTGGACTAACAGTCCACTGCCTTCCTGCCAAAAAGATGGTTATGTCCTTGGACAGGTTACTTTGCCACTCTGGACTCAGTTTCTTCACCCATGAAATAAATATTGGCTGGATTAGACTACTTCTCAGCCCTGACTGTAAATCTAGATCTTCTGGGGGTGGGTCTTTGAAAAATACTAATTTTTACTGTATAGAAACACACAGCTACAACACATGGATACATGCTTGTAAAAAATGGTGAAAACTGAATACGTTCTGTGGTCTAGTTAGTAGCACTGAACAATATCAACTTTCTGATTTTGAGATTATAGTTATTTAAGATGGCAGTCAATGTTAGAGGAAGTTGTGTGAAGTGTACATGAGCCTCTATGTATTACTTTGCAACTTTCCTTATTCCTGCAATTTCAAAATAAAGAGCTAAAAAAAGTCCTAATGCCCAAATCCCACCCCAGAGATTGGAATTCATTGATCTGGGACTCAGACATCAGTGTTTTTGTAAACCTCCTCAGGTGATTGTAAGTGCAGCCATGGTTGGGAACCACTGAACTAGGTGCTCTCTGGGTCTGTTTTCAGTCTTAAAATATTATCAGCAAAATTTATCTAAACCTTCTTGAAACTATTTTCATGTTCAACATGTGGGGGTAAGATGTTTTGATGTTTTTAAAGTTTATTACCTGCTGTGTAAAAGCTTTTGTGAATTTGTCCTAAAGTTACCTCTTCTTTGAGTGACTCAAGCCCTAGCCAGTTTTACTTTCTTTTTTTTTTTAGATTAGAAAATATAATTTATTTAAAAAGTAAATTAGAGAGAGAGAGAAAGAAAGAGGAGATTTACCTCCCTAAGGTAGTGAAGGGGGCCAAAGTCAAGAAACTTGGCGATGACCATAGCTCAAAGAGCACGTGGCCACAGCAGAGTCTATTAGGGCAATGGCCGCCAATTTCACTTTCAAGCACTGTTGTTCTCTATCCTAGAGCTGCAGCTTCTTAACTGATGCCCTTCCCCATGACTCTGACCTTCACCACAGGCCACCTCTCACTGGCTGCAGATCACTTCCTATGAACCCTTGACCCCAAGTCCCTGCAGTAAGATGCTACCAGCTTCACATGGGTCTCAGCAGAGAGGGAGGAACTGTGTGGCTCATGTTCTCCTTTGGAGTTTCTTCACTTTAATCTCTGTGCTTCCACTGAAAGCTCTATGGTGTGCCAGGGAGCCCACTGAGGTTGCACCCCAATTCCTCTTCTAGCTCCCTGCCTTTTTGTGAGTCCTTCTTTCAGGGAGAGCCTCCTTGTTTGCACAACCACAATGAAATTCTTTTTTATTTTTAACTTTCAATTTTTTTATTTTAAAGATGTGGAGTACAATTCAGGATTGGGTATACAAATGATCATTATGCAGGTACTCTTGTTGATGAGCTGTGCCCCCTCTTCCCCAGGCAGATTCCCACTACTGCCAGTCCTGCTTCCCCACTCCCCTCCCAGCAATTTCCCGCTACTGCCAATCCTTTTCTTATAGTATTACGATAATTGTTCAAGGTCTGCTTGTGAGTGAGAACATGTGATACTCAGCTCTTTGCTTCTGTGAAAGATCACTCAGTATTATAGACTGTTTAAGTCCCTCTAGGTTGCTGCAAAGTTCATGATTTTGTTCTTCTTTACGGCTGTGTAATATTCCATCGTGTATACGTACCAAATTTTAAAAATCCAGTCCTCTTTTGATGGGCAGCACGGTTGGTTCCATGTACTTGCTACTGTGAACAATGCTGTGATAAAAATACGTGTGCAGACAGTGAAATTCTTTACCCCCTGCCCCCTTTACAGAAAGTAGTGCCTACCCACAAATTGATCCCTTTCTAAGATTCACCCATCCCGCTTATCAGAGGAATCCTAGGACTTCAGTATCCCACAGCAGAACTCCTCTCCACATCTGAGTTAATTAACCAAGATTTATGTAATAGGGGAGGGAGGTGGTGGTTTTGCTAGAACTGTCCCAGGTGAGCTTTGGTACTCCAGGTACAATCCTGACAGATGAAGGGGCAGATGTCTTGTCTTTCCTCCTGATGATCCTGGTAGCAGCTACCGGATATCTCATAAACACACACACACACACACACACACACACACACACACACTTCCACCATTCTCAAATATCATCAGTATGTTCTCTACCTGCACAAAGCAAAATAAACTTGCTTTCTAAAGTATGACCTAATGGACACATATCCCTGTCCTCCATGAATTTGGTGCATTATTTTTATTTTTATTTTTGAGTTGGAGTCTTACTCTCTCACCCAGATTGGAGTGCAGTGGCCACTCCCGGCCACTGCAGCCTCGACCTCCTCGGCTCCAGCGATCCTCCCGCCTCAGCCTTCCAAGTAGCTGGAACTACAGGCGCGCGCTACCACACCCGGCTAATTTTTGATTTATTGTAGAGATGAGGTCTCGCCAAGTTGTCCAGGCGGGTCTTGAACCTGTGGGCTCAAGCAATGCACTCACCTCAGCCTCCCAAAGCGCTGGGATTACAGGCTGAGCCACCAAGTCTGGCTAGTTTGGTGCTTTATTTTCATACAAAGCCGTGTTATCTCAGATGCATTCATTTTCCAGCCCCTACATCTTGTCTAGAGGTCTCTAGGAGCATAAGGAATGAGGCCAATGACTCTGTCTGTAAAGCACACAGCCACCTGGCCCTGAATGGCTACACTAAAATCTAGGCCCCCAAGGCTCTGAGATACCCCGCTGATCAAATAATGATTTTAGGCCGGGCATCTCCATACTGTCACCTGTAAGAGGAAGGGAGGCCATGTGTGGGAGGCTGCTCAGCCTCACCAGTGGGTCGCGCTGGAGGTTAGCTTTGTAGGTTTTGAGGGTGTGGAAATGGTGGTAAGTCCACATTTATCTTAATCTAGTTATTTACAATTTCATTGGCTTCGATCCTCCTTTTAACCTTTATCTTTCTATACTAAATAATGATTTTTAAAAACATTTTCTATCAACAGATAATCTCCTCTCCCCCACTCCATTATTCAGTTATCCTTATCTAGCTATAAGATACCTTGCTCCCAAATGTTCGCCTGCGGACTTAGGCCGTCTGCCAAGATGTTGTGTTCTGCCATTGCTTAGGTAATAGTTTTCAAATATTTACCACTTTTAGCTTTGTCTCATCTTATCTCTTTCAGGCTTTAAGAGTTGATCTCTAATTAAAGTTTCATAAGAATTTTAAAATCCGTCCATGCCCATCCTACCTGAAACTCTCATTGTACTAAATTTTTAATATCACACCCTTTTTTAACCTTTGGCTTTGCATTTCAAAGGCATGTAACAGGTCATCAGTCTTGCATACAGTAAGCACTTAGTTAACATTTGGTTTTATTGATCTAGTGGTTCTGAATAACAAGATTATTCCTTCATTTAAACTTCCATTTAAAATTTAATCAAATGCCTTTGTGGTATGAGGAACTGGCTACAGAGATACATGTGATTTTCAAGGCAAAAGATCAAATTCCAAAAAGACACTTCTTCCAGGTGTAAGGTATGGAAAGTGTATTGAGGCTATTGGAAGTTCAGAGTGTAACATCAGGTCACCTGAGTTAGAAAATTCTTACCCTGATTTATAGGTGCTGTGACCTTGGGAAAGTTATCTAATCTCTCCAGCTTCAGTGTTATCATCTAGAAAAATGAGGATAATAATAATATATATCTTGTATGGTTTGTTGAGGTTTGAATGAGTTAATGCCCACAGCACTGGCCCATAGAAAGAACTTAGTCCATGTAAGCTGTTATTATTGTGCTGCTTGTTCTTCCAAGTGAATGATTCAGACATTGAATATGTCAGTGTTTTTCAAGTGTAGACAGAGGGCCATCTCTATCAAAATCAACTTAGGTACGTTTAATTTATGCAGATGCATGGGCCCCGCCCCTGGCTTACTGAATCATGCTTTTTCACACTGAGGCATAAGCATCTATATTTTACCTAGCTGCTCGGGTATACGTGGATGAGAGGACTTCTTGGTTACTGGCAGATCTTTTACCTGCTGCTACCAGGCTCCTGAGCTGTTTTGTGTGAGTTATGGCAGTCGAGACTGGGTGGGCAGCAGCATCCACCCACTTAGTCATGTCTCAGATGACCTGTTGGCCCAAATATCTGGCAAGTTCTTGAAGACCATTCTAAGAAGGAGTTACACACTGTGACGCACAGAAGTTGTACTTGTCTTTGTCTGACGTTCATCTCTGAATCCTTTTCCATACTAGATTTAGGCAAAAACTAGGGGTGTGTGAAAAAAGATAAGAAATGAGGTAGGAACATCTCTATTAGAATTGCAAGAGAATTAAATTAGAAAGCAGAGGATCTAAGTGAGGAATTAAAAAAAAAAGGCAGCCAGGCTCGGTGGCTCAGGTTGTAATCCCGCGCTTTGGGAGGCTGAGGTGAGTGGATTGCCTGAGCCCGTGGGTTCGAGACCCGCCTGGGCAGGTGAGACCTCATCTCTACAATAAATCAAAAAATTAGCTGGGCGTGGTAGCGCGTGCCTATAGTTCCAGCTACTTGGAAGGCTGAGGCGGAAGGATCGCCGGAGCCCAGCAGGTTGAGGCTGCGGTGGCCGGGAGTGGCCACTGCACTCCAGTCTGGGTGACAGAGTGAGACTCCAACTCAAAAAAAAAAAAAAGCATCCAAAGGGACATATTCGTGCCAACCACTGAGCATCTTTAGACTTTTTACTCTTTGTCCCTTGGGGACAGCTGCTGGGGACAGTGGAAGAGTTTGAAGGGGCTTTGGTCTGTGTGAATAGATGTTTGCTGACAACAGGCCAATTTCAACTTAGTTTCAAGCCATTAAATTTTAGTTTTATTGGCATCTCGGAAATGCAGCTATTGTTCTATTTCCCTGGCACAACTATCCCAGGAGGCAGGCTGCAACTTGTCCTATTTGCCCAAGCCATAGTTGGGCCCCCCCAGGGAGAGGACAGTCAGATGGTGCTGTTTTGATAGTATGCCCATCTCCTGATAGGAAGAAGTCACTGAGGTGGTGGCTCGTCAACTTCTTTCCTTGGGTCCTCAAAGTGTAGGACCTATAGCCTGGTAGCTTTTGTGCCTGGCATCTTTGTGTCCTGTGGACAGGCTGGCCCCTTCTGGGGAGGTCTGGCTTAGTTGTGATGGGGACACACCTTTGTGTGTGTAAGGAGGTTGGTGGTTAATGATTCCGTAGGCATAGGTTCTTGAATAGTCTTTCATAAATGGTAGCTCAAACTTTTCACCACTGACAGATAAGGGGCAGGGCTTTGGCATTTTTCAGTTTCAAGCTTGCATTCTTCCTGGCTGGGCAACATTGGGCAGGAGGCATAACTTCTCTGAGCCTCAGACTTCTTTAGCTATCATTGTTGTGAAGATTTAATGAGCAAACGTGAGAAAATCCTTAGACAATTCTGGCACACAGGAGGGGCTCAGAAAATAATAAACACAATCAGTTGCTGAGGGTACCAGTATTCCTACCATTGTGCTGAAATTTGGACCATGGAAAATGCCCCCCAGATCTCACTTCAGGGATGAAGTCCTATACGTCAATGCCCTCAGCAAATAGGATTTAACAGTATCGTTTACTATAGCTAGGTTAGATAACTCCTCTTTACCTTAAAAGACAGGCTTCTTCAAATAGATTAATCAGAGGAAGCAGACTCTGAAATACAGTCGTGATCAGCATGGTCAGTCCTACAATTTGTAAACATGAGTGGTGCATATTTAAAGACCTAAGGCAGAGGTTCAGAGACATAACATAAGGCAACAATGACTTCTAAACTTGTGGTTGCATCAACGGCAGGACGGATCTTAAGAGAAAGACGATCAAGTATTTGCCCAGAAAGTTTACAACGCAATATTTTGGAAATGAAAAGGAATTAGGTACAGGCTAACATTGCTGTAGGTAACATGTGCTTTTTGGTCATGCTAACATTTCATTGACTAATGTGAGAAATGAGAAACGAATGATTCATAATTGTCTTTAATGTTCCTCCAAGATGCATCCCCTCATCCAGAGTGAGGCAAAATTTTCCTTTTCCACCATCACAATTGTGCTTACTTATATGCTGCAGGAGCCAAGGCATCTCACCACTTTTTTTTTTTTTTTTTTTGAGTTGGAGTCTCACTCCATTGCCCAGGCTGGAGTGCAGTGACACACTCAGAGCCACCCAATTGTCGACCTGCTGGGCTCAGGCAATCCCTCTGCCTCAGCCTTCCAAGTAGCTGAAACTACAGGTGCACACTACCACATCCAGCTAATTTTTTGATTTATTGTAGAGATGAGGTCTTGCCAAATTCCCCAGGCTGTTCTTGAACCCTTGGACTCAGGCAATCCATTTACTCCGGTCTCCCAAAGTGCTGAGATTACAGGCTTGAGCCACCATGCCCAGCCTCTCACCACATTTTAAATTAACTTTACACTCATAAAACCCTTGAAGAGTAATTAGTGATCTCCAGAATTAATTGATAATATCCAAATCAATCAGCAACTACTGTCAAAAATTAAAAAAAACTCAACATTGAGTAATACAAAATTATTTATTAGTTTTAAAAGAGAGAGAGAGAGAGAACTTGTTTATTACACAGAAAAATAAAACAATGGGAAGTTCCCTATAAAAACTTTAACCATGAGCATACAAAGTAGGAATGGCACTGTGAGTGAGTTTGGGGACTTCATATTAACGCCTAAGTTGGAAATAGAAAATTGAAAATGGTGACATGTAAACTGTGCTTGTGACATTTCGATCGCAAGTTGCATATTTTGGAGCGTCATCTAGACATGGTAGAAACATAGATATACCCATGCCAGGTTCCAAATCACTCATTTCTATTAACTATAGTAGATGTCACAGTTTGTGTCCCTCTTATAGAAATCGCTGGCGGCGGCTGCTGAGGGGGCAAAGTCCACACAGTCTGTGCCTGGATAGAAGAACTCTGATGCTCTGAGAGCATCCAGGTGCTCAGCTTCACAAGATGGGCAGTAGCAGGCGGAAGTAGTGGCCGAGGAGAAGCAGTTGTATTGAGCGTGTGAAGACAAGTGATGGTAGGCGTAGTCTTCTGGGGAGTAGCCACAGTTTCTGGTGTCCAGAGAAGGGGGAGAACTGTAATTCTCCAGAGCATATGAAGGCAGCTGAGCAGGAGAGTAGCTGTAGTCTAAGGAGCCAGAAAGTGTGGAGGAATCTGAAGGCGATCCTGGCGTCTAGAGAAATGAAAACCAAGGAACAAAGAGTTTGATAACTTAGACATGATCAAAAGGACTGAACCGTGTGGCTTTATTAATGCAGAGTAAGAAAGCTAGCGGTGAGAAACAAAACACCCAAGTCAAGTCTACAGAAGGAATTCTATTTGCTGACGACATGATTTCATGACGCGAACTTCTCTGCTTACCCAGTTCTTTCCCAACAATCTATTGCCTTGCTTCACTGGCTTCCTTTGTTATAACCATTCTCCAGAGGATACTTTGCTCTTAAACCACAAAATCCCATTGTGCTTCAAGTCACCTGCACATCAAATCCTGCTGTGTGCCATAATGTAAGCTGCAGGTGGCACGTTGGATGTTTCTCCACACCCTCACCGTGGAGAACCAGGGGAACATATGAAAGTAGAACTTGGACCTAGTGTCTGGGATACTCCTAGATGAGTAACTACTCTTCCTGCTACTAGCATCTTGTTCCCTGGTAAGACAGGTACCGTCTGCTTTCTCTTAAGCAGGTCTACAACTGTTACTGAGAAAGCTTACTTGGAGGCTGGAGGGGAACCAGGTCGCTTCCCAATGCAACAGGCATATTCTGCAGAATTAATTTCCTGTGCCCTCTAAAATTTAGTCTGTTGCTCGCAGACTTTTGACAATCCAAAAGAAAAAAACGATTTACATCTATTTTTAAAAACTCACAATTTGAGGTTTAAAAAAAAACTGAAAGACAACTAAAATAATTAATCAATACAATATTTCATTTTAGAGGATAAAGCATTTTTGAACATTTGAGATCCATCAAGGACAGACAGATGACCCAAATTCTTTCAAAGATTTGGGCTTCATTTTTACTAACCATCTCAGACCCAGAGGAGTTCTTGTGCCTATAGCAGATCAAAACAACCAGTTAGTAGACCAAGTTCAGCGACAAAGCAAAAAGCCCCCTGTCAGAATGAAGTTTGGTACTGTGTAGACGGAGCCCTAATTCCACTTCCAAGAACTCGAAAATCCATAAAAAATCCAAGGGCCAGTCATTGTTTAAACCAGGGACTTCCGATTAGTAGGTTTCTCAACTTCACAGTTTAGAAAATAGCACATTAATATTGTCAGGAGCCTCTTCTTATGGCTACACATCAACTTATTTGGGAGGGGCCTGCTTGGGAAATCAAAATTATATGTGTATTCCAAGGTTTGTACCCTGTAATTTGTAGCTATCTCCACAAATTGACTTTTTGTTTTTGGTTTTTGACCCGGGATCTCACTCTTTTGCCCAGGCTGGAAGGCAGTGGCACGATCATGACTCACTGTAGTCTGGACCTCTTGGGTTCAGATGACCCTTCTGCTTCAGCCTCCCAAGTAGCTGGGACTATAGGTGTGTGCCATCACACCTGGTTTACTTATTATTATTATTATTTGTATAGATGAGGTCTTGCTATGTTGCCCAGGCTGGTCTCAAACTACTGGTCTCAAGCAATCCTCCTACCCAGCTTCCCAGAGTGCTAGGATTACAGGTGTGAGCCACTGTACTTGCCCCACACTGACTTTCAAATTGTTCTCTGCTTATTTTCTTCAATGATTTCCTTGTTAGCGTTTGTATGATTTCTCACAAGACGATGCAAACTCACTAACAAAGCAGTACTATCCCCTAGTCAGCAATATTCAGGAGAACAAAGAACTGGGATAAATTACCAAGCTCTGGTTAAAGCAGAAAGGGGCAGCCTGGAAGCCGTCTGGGAAACAGGGTGGGCCACCTTGCATGGAATTGAGCGAAGACTCTGAGTATGTCTCTGTCTGAAGATAGGAGTCAAAGATCTGGTCCAGGCAGCTTGGGTTTTCTTCACAAGAAACACAGCTGGAAAATTCTCGGGGTTGAAAATAATTGGATGTGGAAGAAATAGATTCTGGTTCAAAATACAGTCCTAGAGTAAAAAGGAAAAAGACAGATTTTTGCATACAAATTGCACTTCTGGATTTGAGTGCAGTTCTATATTCTGAATATTTTATTTTACTTTATTTTATTTTGTTGGAGACTTACTCTGTTGCCCAAGCTGGAGTGCTGTGGCATGCTCACGACCACCGCAGCCTTGCCTGCTGGGCTTAGGCGATCCTTCCGCCTCAGCCTTCCAAGTAACTGGAACTACAGGCGCGTGCCACCACGACTGGCTAATTTTTAAATTTATTATAGAGATGAGGTCTCACCAAGTTGCCAGGCTGGTCTCGAACCTCTGGCTCAGGCAATCCTCTCGCCTTGGCCTCCCAAAGTGCTGGGATTACAGTCTTGAGCCATCTTGCCCGGTCTTTTATATTCTGAATGTTTATTATGTTTAGGGGGCTTAAGAAGTTCCAGAAAAGTAAACAGAAAGGCAGTTTGGACCTTTTGGATGTCTTAACTAATTCAAGTCCCAGGGAAATGAACCTGGCTAATAACCCATAAATGTGTAAATGTGGCTAGAGCAAAAATAAAATACTGGTGATCCAGTCTGTGTCCAAGTGTCACAAATAATGGCTCAAGCCTTCACTGTCTTGGGCTGTCAAAGCTCCTACTGGCAGTTCAGATAAACCTTGCTAGGAGTCACTGACAGAGTTGTTGAGGCATTGAGAAAAATTCTGATTCTATGGGAAATACTTGTCCTGATTTTGGGTGACTGCTTTCCTAAATTTTTCACACTTAGTGATTTAAATTATGAGAAAGTTGAGAAATGATTTAAATGGCAATGCAAATGATAAACACAGAAATGAGGAACATAGAGTACAAATTAATACTACATATTCTAAGTTACAAAAAAGCAAAAATGCTTTCCCAGTGAACATGTTAATGTCATGATGTGATTAAAATAAGTTGCTAAATGCCAAACAAGAATAATTCAGAAAACCTTACTCCTTTTCCATTTAATTTAATATGCCCAGTTTGAGATAATTATCCTTAACTGTTCAAAGAAGAGAGGTTTAGAGTATGCTCATCAAAGGCAGTTTTTTTTTGTTGTTGTTGAAGTTTCAAGTGTTTTTAAGGTTAAGTTAAAAGTGGCACATTCAGTGGGGAGCTACCATAAACAGGGGTTTCCTTCTGCACGACCTCCTTAAACTCTTAGCTGTCGAGAAGCAGAGCTAAGAGTGTTTATGTAATTGAGTTATTCATATTGGGCTGAGAAAACTTACACTTGCTTGAACAGCTTTCTGGAAAGAGTGAAGGGCAGAGAAGCCCCTGTCAGCTGGAAGCTAAAGGAACAGGGCAAAGGCATTATTCCAGTGTCCCAGAATATTCTGTCTTCTCTCTCATAGTACACTATAAAAGAGGAGTTCTGGAGAACAATTCTGATTTCTTGGTTTAGTTCCTTGGAGATGAGGAATTGGAATGAGTATAAAGAACAAACTCTTGGGACAAAGAATAGAGAGTTCAGAAATGAGGACAAAAATGTGCACTTGTTTCCTTGCTGAGCTTTGCATCTGGAGTGATTATGCCTTTTTCACCTCTGATTGGTTGGATTCCAATTCAATGGTGGTGCCTATCTTAACCCCCTAATCAAGCTCTGAAAGGCTTTCGAGATGGACTTTTGAAAGAGCGTTTGAGGGGACCGGGATGCTGGCTGTACTGACCTGCAGAAGATGGTGCGACCGGGTCTGAAAGGTGCATGCTGCTGCCTCCAGACAGCTGTCAAAGCAAGAATATCACCATGAAGCAAAGGGAAATCCAAGTTCTGTAAAGGGAAAGCGATGGACACTTGGACGGAAACTGTTTCCTGCTGCTACAAGGTAAGTCAGATTCTATCTTCTAAAAAAAGTGACCTTCATTAATTATAATCAGTCATATTTTCTTTAGATTCAATTTTTATGTTTGTTTGCTTGGGGATTTTTTTTTTCTAATGTCACTTCATTCTCTCCCACTTCTATTTTAAGGGTTATTAATTCTGATAAAAATTAATGTAGATAATTTTTATGTTATGGAAATGTAACACTTTAAGAAAACCCAGCAGAGGTTTTCTATTAAACTATCTAACTGAACATTAATAAGGACTAACATTTATTTAATCCCAACTTTCTATGACGTAGTCACTTTTTTCCCTCAACATTTTCATATAGTGTCTGGTTACTTAGCCTTAGAATTCATTTTGTCCAAAGAACACACTTCTTAACTTTGTTAATCCTGAGTAGCTAAAAATATTCACATGTTCTTACTATGTATGAAATATTAAAATAGAAAATATTTTCTTAATGCTGTCGTTGGTGAGTCAGAGCCTATGTACATTCTAATTAATGGTCAGGAAATATTTCAATTCTTCATGTTTTTTTACTATTTCCTATAAAAGTTGCTTTTTTCTCTACTGTATTTAAATGCTTGAAGTTTATGAGACTGCCTCTTTTAACTATTTAAAGTAACTTGCATTTTCCAGTTGAATTGATAATTACACAAGCCGAGTAATTTAGGTTTTTTGTTTTTTAAATTTCAGGTGGTGGCTTTAAAGTTTAAAGGGACCAGCATTGTACTGTGATTCTGTGCTGGGAAGCCGAGCTCACCACACCTGTCTTGGGTTAACAGGGGATACTCACTCCTGCACACTGAGCCACTGGGAAGTCTATGCCATCAGTCACTGCTGAAACAGGAGGCGGCGTTCATTTTGAAAATGATCCGTGCTGTAATGTCATGAACCAGGAAACTGGAATCCTTTACCAGCTCTTTATGCAAATATTTGGCTGTAGCTTGAGCTGCAGGACTTGGAAGGAGTGGGTTTTTAAAAATCTGCTTCACAGTCGAGCTCTTATTAACCCCATTCCTCCCTGGGATTGGTCCGTTTGTCTACCTTGCCCATGTTATCTCCCTGAGGTATGCTTACAATATCCTACTTGATATTATCTTTCTAGTCATGGGTTCACTTTCTACTTTGTTCCAAGAATACAAAGAAAGGCACCTCTCTCTTAGATTTCAAACAGCACAAAAATCTACAATCTACAGTTTTTAAAACACATGAAGGCTGCCTTAAAAAAAATGGTTAAAAAAAAAGAAAGGTAAATTACATATTTTGATAAGTACTAACTCAAATTTCCCTTTACCCTAAAGGCAAAAGAAGTGTGTGTGTGTGTGTGTGTGTGTGTGTGTGTGTGTGTGTGTGTGTGCGTGCGCGCGCGCGTGTGTGTGCCCGTGTGTTTTCAAACTGATCTGGCTGGCTGAAATATGTTTTTTTAAGTCAAATTTTCCAATCTGGCATGTATACAGTTTCTTCTGGCCTCGCTTCAATCTATAACTTCCATTCATGACTGCCTTCTTAAAATTTCAAACTACGGCTACTACTCTGACTTTTTAACAAATTAAGATAAGATTTTTCCTGCTTTGTAATATTTGATACAATTAACTCTCTCTTTGTCTTAAAGTTTCCCAGAGACATCCTTCAACAATTGAACAAAGTGGAGATCATCTCTGTTAAACCAGAGGGTTCAGGAACAGATGTCAATTATCCCCTGGTATCTGTTACCCTTGTCTACTGAGTATATTCTCATCACTCTCCTAGAATCCCATATCCTTCTGATGACTCTTAATGAGGAATTTTCTATCTGACTCTTGTAACTAAATTATATGAGTATTATTCCCATGTGCTTTTTATTTGAGTATTACTCTTATGTGCTTTCAAGGGGCACCGGCCGATAGAATCTTCCGGAAAGCAAGATAAATCAGGCTCCTCTCTGCCTGTTCCTACAAGTTGCTGGTTCAGAAGTCTTGCTTTATTTCTCAGGTAGGAATTCAGAAAAATTTAGATAAGTCAGACTGCTCCGGGAACAAAAACTTGTTGGATTCTCAAGTGAATTGCTTCCCTCTTGTTTTAGCTCCTACAGCTAGCTAAGAAGGGAACAGTGGTCAAACCAATCTATACAGGCCCCAAAACAATAGAATTGCCATGCCCAAATGGAACTTCCTCAGATGCAGCTGAAGCAGAAGTCTACCAAGGACCAAAGCTCCTTAATGAAAACTTGTGTTTTGTTATGAACATCTTGATTATTATTATTATTATTATTACTCCAGAAGCATTTCTCAATTCTTTTGTACCTGGTTTTATTAATCATATAACCATCTCTGAACTGAAGGTGCTGAGGCTACCAGACTCCTGCTTAGTATGGATGGACCTTCAGAATGATGAATTTAGAGAGAAAGTAGGTGGAGAGAGTTTTTATACTAAGAATATGAAGATCACTACAAAGTTTTGAACTTTACCTGTAATCGAGGTATGCGGATCTCTGACTTACTTACCTCTGCTGGTTGTTATTAAAAACCAAATGAAACATTGAATGTGCAAAAGTGCTTTAAAAAGAAGAACCGCTGAAAAGTCCTCTACAAAAGTAAGGAAGTTAATTCCTTTGTTACCTGAAATTCTGCACATGGAGGTGCTAACTTTTACAGCTATGTAGGCCAAATCACAGCAGGCTTATATCTGAACCCTAAACTCTGAGCAAAGGGTACGAATGATCATTACTAAAGAGCTGGCTTTCAATTCTTGGCTGGAATTTTATTTGAGTTGCCCTTCCCAGATAATATTATTACTTCCCAAATAATGATACTGAGCACTTACTGAGCAGTCACTATGTAGAAAGCATTCTTCTAAGTGCTGTAGGTCCAATAGTTCGATTAACCTTCACAAAATCCTATCATTCTCCAGTGTAAAGACAAGAGAGATTGAGTAACTTGCTCGAGAAGACACACCATGGAGGAACTCTGAACCCAGCCCATCTGGTTCTGAAACCTGTGTTCGTCACTCCGACATCATCTGCCTCCTCCCCTTTTATGAAGTCTCATCGCCAAACGCCCACTGCACACGAATAGCACCAGGCACAAAAAGTGTTGTGGGGGCTTATGCCAACAGGTTGGAGAGGGACCCATCCCAACATAGGCAATACAAGCCGGGGCTGTCAGATCCCACGTCCACACCCGAACCAACCCCCAGGCAGTTGTATGATCAAGGGTGTTCAACCACGAACTGCCCTCTCCAGGGGGATAACCCCATCTGGTTCACTTAGTTCTGCTGCTGGTCTGAGTGCTTTGGTAATGCCTATCTCTGCAAGGTGAACAGAGTGTCAGGGTGGCCATTTGACTGCCCAGTTCCATTTTGTAAAACCTGGAACTACTTAAGACTTCGTGACAGCCTGAGGAAGTGGTTCTATACTCCAAGCTTTCTCCTCTGCAGAGACATGGCCCCTGTTTGGCTGGGGCCCTTCAGGGACCTGTGATTTGCAGATAAATGACCTCAGAGATTGAGTTCCAGAAGAATGAGGAGGGAGGGGGCGGATCCTCCACAGAGATGCTATCCTGGAGGGGCTCCCTAAAATGAGGTGAATTTCTGGGAGAGGTTTTCTGTGGGTCTGTGAAGTCTGTACATACACTGGCTTCCTGACATTAGGGCAACCTACTTACCTGCCAGCAGTTCTTCCCAGAGGAACACTGCAGCTTTTATACTTAACTTTGACTAGTGGGAGATGAGATGGGCTTTCCCAAATCCTGCACCCTATCACATGCCCCAGCTGTTCTCTGTGGCTTCCTGGGCTGAACTGAGATGAAACTGGCACAGGAATGCAATGAATGGCCTAGGAAGGCCAGGTGTGGGTATCATGAGTGAGTGGGGTCTCAGGGGGCCTCTGCCTCTTCCCAGACACCAGGTTGAATGAGGCCTACTGACAGGGGAGTGAATGGAGGGGTTATGCTTACGGTTCCCCCCGAGGCTGCCTGGTGCGCCCTTCTCTGCTGCAGCAGCTCCTTCACTGTGATCTTCACCCGGACACCTTGATATACCTTCGGTTTTTCTGGAGAAAGGCAATGAGTCAGTGGTGAAGTCCAAGGTTTGGCTGTCAGGCTGCAGAGTGGGAGGGCCTCCTTTATAAGCTATGGCACTGGAAGCCAAACTTCTAGGTTTGGAAAACACAAAGAGAATGCTAAAAGATGGTAACACCCCACATTTCTCAAACTTGAAAGTGTGAAGCGAGGCTGAAAGGCTGAGCAGGTTTCAGTGGAAGCAGAACCTGTGGAAATCTGTGGGGCCATCCACCCCTGGCAGGGGCCCAGTCCTAGACCAACAGCACACAGGATTTTCTGCTCAGGAATGTGGAGACCAGAGCAGGATCGCGCACCACCTTGGACTGGTCTTGGGGGAACCTGGGGCTCTGGGCCCAGCCTGCTGTAGTGGGAGAGGGTATTATGGGCCCAGTGAGGGGCCAGTCCTGGAATAGAGGTGCTTTCTCTGATTGCAAGGTCGGCCTAGCCCACCCCACTGTGATGTTCCCACTGGTGTGGAAGTCCTGGGTCCCTTCCTTTTTCGCCAGGCCAGGCATGGCTTCTGGAGAGGCTGCGACCTCTACATGCCCTTGGCCTGGGAGCCAGTCCTGTCCTGGGCCGGCGAGGGCCCAGATTGACCCTACTAAACGGGCCAGGCTGAGGAACTCCCTCCCTCTCTTCCGTCCTTGCCTTCTGCCTTCTCTCCTCGCCCTTTTTCTCCATCGTTCCCTCCTCCCTCTCGGGCCCCGCTCCGGCTCTCCCCTTCTTCCCTCTCTCCCTACCCCTCCCTTTCTGGTGCAGGCGTTTCTCGGAGGCGCATTGGGGCTCCGGGGCGAGTCCGCGCAGCGCGAGCTCCGGGGAAAGGGTCCGAGGCTCCCGACTACCGCGCGCCCCGGGGGAGTCCGCGCTCCGGAAGGGGCCGCCCGGGCCTGGCGGAGTCGCCGGGCGCGCCGGAGGGGTCGGAGGGGAGGGCCCCCTGCGCCCCGGGCCCCGAAGAGCCGCAGTGAGTATGTCGACCCGGCTGCTCGGTCTTTGGAGGTGGGGGCGGCCGCGGAGCCCAACCCGGCTTCGGCCTTGACCTCGGCCCTGGAGGGAGCGCCCGGGAAGCGCGCGGGGAGGAGCTGGGCGCGGCGGCGGCCGGGGGTGCCCGCGCGTTCCGCCTGGGCGTCCGGCGACAGTCGTGCCAGGCTGCCAGCGCCTCGCCTGGCCACTGCCGGGACCGCAGCTGGACACCAGGGAGCCCCCCCAGCCAGGTCCCGGGACTAGGGTCCCCCGAGAAGGGGGCTGCGCTCTCCCTC